>NC_069501.1:38722594-39022594 GCF_027579735.1 Bombina bombina
TCTAATTAGTAAATATACATTTAATTAGCTATAAAAATATGATTGTAAGCATATAAATAATATTAAAGGGACTTGAAACCCAAAAGTTTACAATTTTACTTGCAATTTGCTAAATTCTCTTGGTATCCTTTGTTGACGGAGCAGCTACTGGGAACTAACTAAACAAATCTGGCGAGCCAATGACAAGAGGAATATATGTGCAGCCATCAATCATTAGCTAGCTCTAAGTAGTGCTTTGCTGATCCTGAGCCTACCTAGGTATGCTTTTCAACAAAGGATACAAGGGGACAAAGCACATTTGATAACATAAGTAATTTGATCAGTTGTTTAGAATTGCATGCTCTATATGAAACATGAGATATTCATTTTGATTTGTACTGTTTTCCTCTTAAGGACATGACGAGTCCACGGATCATCTTCATTACTTATGGGATATTCTCCTCCTGCCTGCAGGAGGCGGCAAAGAGCACCTACAGCAAAGCTGTTAAATAGTTCCTCCCTTCCCCTCCAACCCAGTCATTCTCTTTGCCTGCATTAGTAATAGGAGATGGCAAAGTGAGGTGTTAGAGAAAGATTCTTCAATCAAGAGTTTGTTGTTTTCAAGTAGTGCCAGAATGTACTACTTTGCTCTGGGGTGTAGCCTAGACCTAATCAGTCTCTACAGTAGGGCTTTTTTGGTGCCTTTAAAGCATTAGGAACTGGTGGGACATAATTCTCACTGCGCCTCCTAAGATATTGCTGCCCCATTATAGATAGCCTAAGCGCATGGTAACTCAGGCTGATCTGCTTCCACAGGGCTATGAGAGGGAGAAATAGGATCCTCTTACACCTGATGGACGACCCTGCTATCAAGCATGGAGGTAAGTGCTATTTCTCTTGTTAAGTGTATCCAGTCCACGGATCATCCATTACTTGTGGGATATTCTCCTTCCCAACAGGAAGTTGCAAGAGGATCACCCACAGCAGAGCTGCTATATAGCTCCTCCCCCAGCTGTCATATCCAGTCATTCTCTTGCAAGCCTCAACCAAGATGGAGGTCGTAAGAGGAGTGTGGTGTTCTATACTTAGTTTATTCTTCAATCAAAAGTTTGTTATTTTTAAATGGTGCCGGAGTGTACTGTTTATCTCAGGCAGTATTTAGAAGAAGAATCTGCCTGCGTTTTCTATGATCTTAGCAGAAGTAACTAAGATCCATGGCTGTTCTCACATATTCTGAGGAGTGAGGTAACTTCAGAGAGGGAATGGAGTGCAGGTTTTCCTGCAATAAGGTATGTGCAGTTAAAATATTGTTCTAGGGATGGAATTTGCTAGAAAATGCTGCTGATACCGAACTAATGTAAGTAAAGCCTTAAATGCAGTGAGAGCGACTGGTATCAGGCTTATTAAAAGAGATACATACTCTTATAAAAATGTAATATAAAACGTTTGCTGGCATGTTTAATCGTTTTTACATGTATTTGGTGATAAAACTTATTGGGGCCTAGTTTTTTTCCACATGGCTGGCTTGAATTTTGCCTAGAAACAGTTTCCTTAGGCTTTCCACTGTTGTAATATGAGTGGGAGGGGCCTATTTTGCCGTTTTTTTGCACAGCAAAAATTACAGACACAGACATCCAGCTACTTCCTGCATGATCCAGGACATCTCTGGAGGGCTCAAAAGGCTTCAAAATCGTTTTTGAGGGAGGTAAAAAGCCACAGTAGGGCTGTGGCAGTTGTTGTGACTGTTTGAAAAAACGTTTTTGTCATTTATTATTCCGTTTTGGGTATTAAGGGATTAATCATCCATTTGCAAGTGGGTGCAATGCTCTTCTAACTTGTTACATACACTGTAAAAATTTCGTTAATGTAACTGCCTTTTTTCACTGTTATTTCAAATTTTGACAAAATTTGTGTTTCTTAAAGGTGCAGTAACGTTTTTTATATTGCTTGTAAACTTGATTAAAGTGTTTTCCAAGCTTGCTAGTCTCATTGCTAGTCTGTTTAAACATGTCTGACACAGAGGAAACTACTTGTTCATTATGTTTGAAAGCCATGGTGGAGCCCCATAGGAGAATGTGTACTAAATGTATTGATTTCACCTTAAACAGTAAAGATCAGTCTTTAAATGTAAAAGAAATATCACCAGAAGATTCTGACGAGGGGGAAGTTATGCCGACTAACTCTCCCCACGTGTCGGACCCTTCGCCTCCCGCTCAGGGGATGCACGCTAATATGGGACGCCCATAGCGATTACCTTGCAGGACATGGCTGCAATCATGAATAATACCCTGTCAGAGGTATTATCCAGGTTGCCTGAATTAAGAGGCAAGCGCGATTGCTCTGGGGTTAGGAGAAATACAGAGCGCGCAGATGCTGTAAGGGCCATGTCTGATACTGCGTCACAATATGCAGATCATGAGGACGGAGAGCTTCAGTCTGTGGGTGACATCTCTGATTCGGGGAAACCTGATTCAGAGATTTCTAATTTTAAATTTAAGCTTGAGAACCTCCGTGTGTTGCTTGGGGAGGTATTAGCTGCTCTGAATGACTGTAACACAGTTGCAGTACCAGAGAAATTGTGTAGGCTGGATAAATACTATGTGGTGCCGGTGTGTACTGATGTTTTTCCTATACCTAAAAGGCTTACAGAAATTATTAGCAAGGAGTGGGATAGACCGGGAGTGCCTTTTTCCCCACCTCCTATATTTAGAAAAATGTTTCCAATAGACGCCACTACACGGGACTTATGGCAGACGGTCCCTAAGGTGGAGGGAGCAGTTTCTACTTTAGCAAAGCGTACTACTATCCCGGTTGAGGACAGTTGTGCTTTTTCAGATCCAATGGATAAAAAATTGGAGGGTTACCTTAAGAAAATGTTTATTCAACAAGGTTTTATTTTACAGCCCCTTGCATGCATTGCGCCTGTCACGGCCGCGGCGGCATTCTGGTTTGAGGCCCTGGAAGAGGGCTCATAAATTATGTTTTTTTTCATTCTGGAGCATCAGGCAGAGTGATTATGGCACTTTACTTATTTTATTTTTACACTTATGATAAGCTGCTAGTGCAGCTCCAGGACAAGACTCCCCTGATTAAGATATAGGGGTTGTCATTTTGCAAGTCAGTATGTACAGGCACTGGGGAGACTGCTTTTATTACATTTTATGTATGTTATCATGGATGCCGGGCTAGATAGGGTTATTTGATGTACGCCCACTATTTCCGAGCGCTTCCTCATTCTGGTTGCTATCCGGGCTGAGAATTTGCATGGAGTTCTACTGCCGCATGGCTACTGTTTAAAAACATATTTAGTCAGGCGGTAGTAGTGCTCCCGGCAAGCAGTGATTTCTGTATTTCCTCCGGTGCTCTGATATCAGCATCCGGTTGTTCCTGGGAGATCATTCGCTTGTTTGGTGGCAGGTAGGCACCTCAGCAGGGCAGGCTGCTGAGGTGTATATGTGTCTGGAACAGCATTCATTTCATGTTTTTTATTATATTATAAAAACGGCAGAAAAATTTTGTGGGTTTAAAATTTACAGGCACAGGCTGATTATATTTTTAACGGTTTAAGTTAATTTTTCAATCTCAAATCGTTACTTGTTGGGGATTTACCTTTATTGGATATCCTTGGCTCTGTCTTAAAGACACAATTACATATATTTAAAAAAAAAAAAAAAGTTTATTTTATGTGAGAGATGGATACTGAAGCTGATCAATCTGCTCTTTGCTCTATGTGTTTGAATGCTCAGGTTGAACCCCCTATTCCTTTTTGTCCCTCATGTGTTGAGAGGGCCTTAAGCTACAAAAAGAGGATTTTTCATGAGCAAACCTCTTCTAAGGCGGATGCTTCTCAGGGGTCTCAAGATGAGATTCAGAGTATTTTGCAGCGGTCTCCCCAAATGTCCCAAGAGATTTCGCCCGCTCAAGCAGTGCCCTGTAGTAATACTTTAGCTTCAAATATTTCCTTAATGGACATAGCTAAGGTAGTGTCTTCTTCTTTTTCTGATATGTTATCTGCCTTTCCCATATTTCAAGACAGACGTAAAAGAAGGAGTGACCATGGAGTCAGTAAGGATGCTGAGGCATTGGTGTCATTTTCAAATTTACCCTCTCAAGAACATGAGTTGGAGGGTTTGAAGTCTTTATCTGAAGGTGAACTTTCTGATTCTGGAAGTTCAGCACCTTTCTCAGATTCGGAGGTGGTTTCTTTCAGGTTTAAGTTAGAACACCTCCGCCTGTTACTCAGGGAGGTATTAACAACTTTAGACAATTGTGACTCTACAGTAGTAGTGGCTCCTGAAAAGTTGTGTAAGATGGATAAATATTTTGAAACTCCCTCGTATTCAGATGTTTTTCCAATACCTAAGAAGACTTTGAAGATTATTTTTAAGGAATGGGACAGACCAGGTATTCCTTTTTCTCCATCCCCGGTCTTCAAGAAAATGTTTCCAGTAGCAGAAGCTATAAAGGAAAATTGGCAGACAGTCCCCAAGGTGGAAGGAGCTGTTTCCACCCTGGCTAAACGTACGACTATTCCCATTGAGGATAGTTGTGCCTTTAAGGATCCTATGGACAAGAAGTTGGAAGGACTACTTAAGAGGATTTATACTCATCAGGGGTTATTGTCGCAGCCTACTGCATGCATTGCTACAGTTACTAGTGCAGCAGCTTATTGGTTTGACGCTCTGTCTGAGTCTATCAGACATGAGACCCCTTTGGAGGAAATCCAGGATAGGATTAAGGCGCTGAAATTAGCTAATGCCTTTATTACTGATGCTTCTTTGCAAATGACTAAGGCCTAGATTTAGAATTTGGCGGTAGCCGTGAAAACCAGCGTTAGAGGCTCCTAACGCTGGTTTTAGGCTACCGCCGGTATTTGGAGTCACTCAAAAATGGGTCTAACGCTCACTTTCCAGCCGCGACTTTTCCATACCGCAGATTCCCTTACGTCAATTGCGTATCCTATCTTTTCAATGGGATCTTTCTAACTCCGGTATTTAGAGTCGTGGCTGGAGTGAGATTTAGAGCTCTTACGACAAAACTCCAGCCGCAGAAAAAAAACAGGAGTTAAGAGCTTTTTGGGCTAACTTTTCAGAATCAAGTTCAATCCGATTGGCTGATCCAATCAGCCAATCAGATTGAGCTCACATTCTATTGGCTGATCGGAACAGCCAATAGAATGCAAGCTCAATCTGATTGGCTGATTGGATCAGCCAATCGGATTGAACTTGATTCTGATTGGCTGATTCCATCAGCCAATCAGAATATTCCTACCTTAATTCCGATTGGCTGATAGAATCCTATCAGCCAATCGGAATTAGAGGGACGCCATCTTGGATGACGTCCCTTAAAGGAACAGTCATTCGTCGGGAAGTCGTTGGAAGAAGAGGACGGATCCGCGCTGGAGGTCTTCAGGATGGAGCCGGTCGTCAGCGGATGAAGATAGAAGATGCCGCTTGGATCAAGATGGTTGCCGGTCCGGATCGCCTCTTCTTCCCGGATAGGATGAAGACTTTGGAGCCTCTTCTGGACCTCTTCAGCCACCGGATGATGGATCGCCAGCCCCCGCTTGGGTTGGATGAAGATTTTGGAGCCAGGACGGATCGGTGATACCTGGTGAGGTGAAGACAAGGTAGGAAGATCTTCAGGGGCTTAGTGTTAGGTTTATTTAAGGGGGGTTTGGGTTAGATTAGGGGTATGTGGGTGGTGGGTTGTAATGTTGGGGGGGGGTTATTGTATGTTTTTTTTTTACAGGCAAAAGAGCTGAATTCTTTGGGGCCTGCCCCGCAAAGGGCCCTGTTCAGGGCTGGTAAGGTAAAAGAGCTTTTAACTTTATTAATTTAGAATAGGGTAGGACATTTTTTTTATTTTGGGGGTCTTTGTTATTTTATTAGGGGGCTTAGAGTAGGTGTAATTAGTTTAAAATTGTTGTAATAATTTTCTTATGTTTGTAAATATTTTTTTATTTTTTGTAACTTAGTTCTTTTTATTTTTTGTACTTTAGTTAGTTTATTTCATTTTAGTTATTTGTAGATATTGTATTTAATTAATGTATTGCTAGTGTAGTGTTAGGTTTAATTGTAGGTAATTGTAGGTATTTTATTTAATTAATTTAATGATAGTATAGTGTTAGGTTTAATTGTAACTTAGGTTAGGATTTATTTTACAGGTAATTTTGTAATTATTTTAACTAGGTAACTATTAAATAGTTCTTAACTATTTAATAGCTATTGTACCTGGTTAAAATAATTACAAAGTTGCCTGTAAAATAAATATTAATCCTAAAATAGCTACAATGTAATTATAATTTATATTGTAGCTATATTAGGATTTATTTTACAGGTAAGTATTTAGCTTTAAATAGGAATAAGTTATTTAATAAGAGTTAATTAATTTCGTTAGATTTAAATTATATTTAATTTAGGGGGGTGTTAGTGTTAGGGTTAGACTTAGCTCCGGTCGGCAGATTAGGGGTTAATGTTTGAAGTTAGGTGTCGGCGATGTTAGGGAGGGCAGATTAGGGGTTAATACTATTTATTATAGGGTTAGTGATGCGGATTAGGGGTTAATAACTTTATTATAGTAGCGCTCAGGTCCGCTCGGCAGATTAGGGGTTAATAAGTGTAGTTAGGTTGCTGCGACGTTGTGGGGGGCAGATTAGGGGTTAATAAATGTAATATAGGGGTCGGCGGTGTTAGGGGCAGCAGATTAGGGGTACATAGGGATAATGTAAGTAGCGGCGGTTTACGGAGCGGCAGATTAGGGGTTAAAAATAATATGCAGGGGTCAGCGATAGCGGGGGCGGCAGATTAGGGGTTAATAAGTGTAAGGGTAGGGGTGTTTAGACTCGGGGTACATGTTAGGGTGTTAGGTGCAGACGTAGGAAGTGTTTCCCCATAGTATACAATGGGGCTGCGTTAGGAGCTTAACGCTGCTTTTTTGCAGGTGTTAGGTTTTTTTTCAGCTCAAACAGCCCCATTGTTTCCTATGGGGGAATTGTGCACAAGCACGTTTTTGAGGCTGGCCGCTTGCGTAAGCAACTCTGGTATCGAGAGTTGAAGTTGCGTTAAAAATGCTGTACGCTCCTTTTTTGGAGCCTAACGCAGCCTTTTTGTGGACTCTCAATACCAGAGTTGTTTTTATGGTTCGTCCAGAAAAAAGCCGGCGTTAGCTACGCGGGTCGTTACCGACAAAACCCTAAATCTAGCCGTAATTTAGCTGCAAAGACTTCGGGGTTCTCTATCTTGGCCCACAGAGCCTTGTGGTTAAAACCCTGGTCTGCGGATGTGTCCTCCAAGTCTAAGCTTCTAACAATTCCTTACAAGGGAAAGACCTTGTTTGGACCTGGCCTAAAGGAAATTATTTCTAATATCTCTGGAGGTAAGGGTCATCTACTTCCTCAGGATAAGAGAAACAAGCAAAAGGGACGTCAAAGTAATTTTCGTTCCTTTCAAAAACTTTACCCAGCCTAAGCCTACTTGGAGACCCAACCAGTCATGGAACAAGGGAAAACAATCCAAGAAGCCTGCTGCTGAATCCAAGACAGCATGAAGGGTTTGCCCCCGATCCAGGACCAGATCTGGCTGGGGGCAGACTGTCCTTTTTCGTTCAGGCCTGAGTAAGAGATGTTCAGGATCTCTGGACTATAGAGATTGTGTCCAGGGGATACAGACTCGAGTTCAAAGCCTTTCCTCCTTGGGGAAGGTTTCTCCTTTCAAGGTTGTCTGCAAACCAGATAAAAAGAGAGGCGTTCTTATGTTGTGTAAGAGACCTTTCATCCAGGGGAGTAATTGTTCCAGTTCCTATTCAGGAACAAGGAGAAGGTTTTTATTCCAATCTGTTCGTAGTTCCCAAAAAGGAGGGAACTTTCAGGCCAATCTTAGACCTCAAGAGTCTAAACAAATTTCTCAGAAACTATTCGCACTATTCTGCCATTGATCCAGGAGGGTCAATTCATGACGACGGTGGACTTAAAGGATGCATATCTTCATGTTCCTATCCACAAGGAACACCACAAGTTCCTTAGATTTGCATTTCTGGACAAACATTTCCAGTTTGTGGCTCTTCCTTTTGGGTTGGCCACAGCACCCAGCATTTTTACAAAAGGTTCTAGGGTCTCTTTTGGTGGCCCTAAGACCACGGGGCATTGCAGTAGCGCCTTACCTGGACAACATTCTAATCCAGGCGCCATCTTACCATCTAGCAAAGTCTCATACCGACATTGTCATAGCCTTCCTGAGATCTCACGGGTGGAAGATGAATTTAGAAAAGAGTTCTCTAGTTCCAAAGACAAGGGTCACCTTTTTGGGAACTTTACTAGATTCTGTTCAAATGAGGATTTTTCTGACAGAAGTCAGGAAATCAAAGATTATAGATACCTGTCGAGTACTTCAGACCACTCCGAATCCATCTATGGCCCATTGTATGGAAGTAATTGGATTGATGGTAGCGGCGATGGACATCGTCCCATTTGCTCGGTTCCATCTCAGACCTCTGCAGCTGAACATGCTCAGACAGTGGAATGGAGATTATGCAGACTTGTCTCCTCAAATAGTCATGGAGAAGGAGACAAGGGACTCTCTTCAATGGTGGTTGTCTCTGGGTCATCTTTCTCAGGGAACCTGCTTTCGCAGACATTCATGGGTAATTGTGACAACAGATGCCAGTCTCTTAGGATGAGGAGCCGTCTGGGGTTCTCTGAAGACTCAGGGAGTGTGGACCCGGATGGAGTCTCTCCTTCCTATCAACATTCTGGAACTGAGAGCAATTTTCAATGCTCTTCTGGCCTGGCCTCAGTTGGCCTCGGCCTGGTTCATCAGACTTCAGTTGGACAACATAATGACTGTTGCCTACATCAATCATCAGGGAGGAACAAGGAGTTCCTTGGTGATGTCGGAAGTATCCAAGATCATTCAGTGGGCGGAGAACCGCTCTTGTCATCTGTCAGAAATCCACATCCCAGGGGTGGACAACTGGGAGGCGGATTTTCTAAGCAGACAGACTTGCCATCCGGGCGAGTGGGAACTTCATCCGGAAGTGTTCTCAAGCCTGATCCTCAAATGGGGTCAACCGGAGTTGGATCTCATGGCATCTCGGCAGAATGCCAAGCTTCCGAGCTACGGGTCGAGGTCCAGAGATCCGCAGGTGGAGCTGATAGATGCTCTGGCAGTTCCTTGGTCCTTCAAGCTGGTGTACCTGTTTCCCCCATTTGCTCTTCTTCCTCGGGTCATTGCTTGAATCAAACAGGAGAGGGCTCCGGTCATCCTCATTGCTCCTGCCTGGCCTCGCAGGACTTGGTATGCGGACCTGATAGGCATGTCGTCTCTACCACCCTGAAGACTTCCGTTGAGGAAGGATCTTATCATTCAAGGTCCCTTCCTTCACCCAAATCTAGTTTCTCTGAAGCTGACTGCTTGGAGATTGAATGTTTGATTTTGTCAAAACAAGGTTTCTCTTGTTAAGTGTATCCAGTCCACGGATCATCCATTACTTGTGGGATATATTCCCTTCCCAACAGGAAGTTGCAAGAGGATCACCCACAGCAAAGCTGCTACATAGCTCCTCCCCTCACATGTCATATCCAGTCATTCTCTTGCAACCCTCAACTAGATAGGAGGTCGTGAGAGGACTGTGGTGTTTTATACTTAGTTTATTTCTTCAATCAAAAGTTTGTTATTTTTAAATGGCACCGGAGTGTGCTGTTTTTTCTCAGGCAGTATTTGGAAGAAGAATCTGCCTGTGTTTTCTATGATCTTAGCAGAAGTAACTAAGATCCACTTGCTGTTCTCGCACATTCTGAGGAGTGAGGTAACTTCAGAAAGGGAATGGCGTGCAGGTTTCCTGCAACTAAGGTATGTGCAGTAAAATATTTTTCTAAGGAATGGAATTGACTAAGAAAATGCTGCTGATACCGAAGTAATGTAAGTAAAGCCTTAAATGCAGTGGTAGCGACTGGTATCAGGCTTATTAATAGAGATATATACTCTTCAAAAAATGTGTTTTAAAACGTTTGCTGGCATGTTTAATCGTTTTTTAACGTACATTTGGTGATAAAACTTATTGGGGCATAAGTTTTTCCACATGGCTGGCTAATTTCTGCATAGAAACAGTTAACTGAGGCTTCCCACTGTTGTAATATGAGTGGGAGGGGCCTATTTTAGCGCTTTTTTGTGCAGTAAAAATTCAGACTCAGACTTCCTGCTTCTTCCTGCATGATTCAGGACTTCTCTAGAGGGCTCAAAAGGCTTCAAAAGTCATATTGAGGGAGGTAAAAAGTCACAGCAGAGCTGTGACAGTGTATGTGACTGCTTTAAAAAACGTTTTTTTCTATTGTTATTCCGTTTTGGGTATTAAGGGGTTAATCATCCATTTGCAAGTGGGTGCAATGCTCTGCTAACTTAATACATTTACTGTGAAAATTTGGTTGATATAACTGCTTTGGTTCATTGCTATTTCAACTTGAGACAGGTTTTGTGCTTCTTAAAGGCGCAGTAACGTTTTCTATTTTGCTTGTAAACTTGTTGTAAAGTGTTTTTCAAGCTTGCCAGTCTTATTGCTAGTCTGTTTAAACATGTCTGACATAGATGAATCTACTTGTTCATTATGTTTGAAAGCCAGTGTGGAGCCCCATAGGAATATGTGTACTAAATGTATTGATTTCACTTTAAATAATAAAGATCAGTCTTTATCTATAAAAGAATTATCACCAGACAACGAGGGGGAAGTTATGCCGACTAACTCTCCTCACGTGTCAGTACCTTCGCCTCCCGCTCAGGGGGCGCATGCTATTATGGCGCCAAGTACAGCAGGGACGCCCATAGCAATTACTTTACAGGACATGGCTACAATCATGAATAATACCCTGTCAGAAGTATTATCTAGATTGCCAGAATTGAGAGGCAAGCGCGATAGCTCTGGGATTAGGAGAGATGCAGAGCGCGCAGGTGCTGTAAGAGCCATGTCTGATACTGCGTCACAGTTTGCAGAACATGAGGACGGAGAGCTTCATTCTGTGGGTGACGGATCTGATCCGGGGAAACCTGATTCAGAGATCTCTAATTTTAAATTTAAGCTTGAGAACCTCCGCGTATTGCTTGGGGAGGTTTTAGCTGCTCTGAACGACTGTAGCACAGTTGCAATTCCAGAGAAATTGTGTAGGCTGGATAGATACTATGCGGTGCCGGTGTGTACTGATGTTTTTCCTATACCTAAAAGGCTTACAGAAATTATTAGCAAGGAGTGGGATAGACCTGGTGTGCCCTTTTCCCCTCCTCCTATATTTAGAAAAATGTTCCCAATAGATGCCACTACACGGGACTTATGGCAAACGGTCCCTAAGGTGGAGGGAGCAGTTTCTACTTTAGCAAAGCGTACCACTATCCCAGTTGAGGACAGTTGTGCTTTTTCGGATCCAATGGATAAAAAATTAGAAGGTTACCTTAAGAAAATGTTTGTTCAATAAGGTTTTATCCTGCAGCCCCTTGCATGCATTGCGCCTGTCACTGCTGCTGCGGCATTCTGGTTTGAGTCTCTGGAAGAGGCCATTCACACAACTCCATTGGATGAAATTATGGACAAGCTTAAATCACTTAAGCTAGCTAACTCATTTGTTTCTGATGCCATTGTACATTTGACTAAACTAACGGCTAAGAACTCCGGATTCGCCATCCAGACGCGGAGGGCGCTATGGCTTAAATCCTGGTCAGCTGACGTGACTTCTAAATCTAAATTACTTAATATTCTATTCAAGGGGCAGACCTTATTCGGGCCCGGCTTGAAAGAAATTATTGCTGACATTACTGGAGGTAAGGGTCATACCCTTCCTCAGGACAAGGCCAAATCAAAGGCCAAACAGTCTAATTTTCTTGCCTTTCGAAATTTCAAGGCAGGAGCAGCATCAACTTCCTCCGCTCCAAAACAGGAAGGAACTGTTGCTCATTTCAGACAGGCCTGGAAACCTAACCAGTCCTGGAACAAGGGCAAGCAGGCCAGAAAACCTGCTGCTGCCCCCAAGACAGCATGAAGGGACGGCCCCTATCCGGAAACGGATCTAGTGGGGGGCAGACTTTCTCTCTTCGCCCAAGCGTGGGCAAGAGATGTCCAGGATCCCTGGGCGTTGCAGATCATATCTCAGGGATATCTTCTGGACTTCAAGGCTTCTCCTCCTCAAGGGAGATTTCATCTTTCAAGGTTATCAGAAAACCAGATAAAGAAAGAGGCATTCCTAAGCTGTGTACAAGACCTCCTAGTAATGGGGGTGATCCACCCAGTTCCGCGGACGGAACAAGGGCAGGGATTTTATTCAAATCTGTTTGTGGTTCCCAAGAAAGAGGGAACCTTCAGACCAATCTTGGACCTAAAGATCTTAAAACAAATTCCTAAGAATTCCATCATTCAAAATGGAAATTATTCGGACCATCCTACCCATGATCCAAGAGGGTCAGTACATGACCACAGTGGACTTAAAGGATGCCTACCTTCACATACCGATTCACAAAGATCATCATCGGTTCCTAAGATTTGCCTTTCTAGACAGGCATTACCAATTTGTAGCTCTCCCCTTCGGGTTGGCTATGGCCCCGAGAATCTTTACAAAGGTTCTGGGCTCACTTCTTGGGGTTCTAAGACCGCGAGGTATAGCGGTGGCTCCGTATCTAGACGACATCCTGATACAGGCGTCAAGCTTTCAAATTGCCAAGTCTCATACAGAGATAGTTCTGGCATTTCTGAGGTCGCATGGCTGGAAAGTGAACGTGGAAAAAAGTTCTCTATTGCCACTCACAAGAGTCTCCTTCCTAGGGACTCTGATAGATTCTGTAGAAATGAAAATTTACCTGACGGAGTCCAGGTTATCAAAACTTTTAAATGCTTGCCGTGTCCTTCATTCCATTCCACGCCCGTCAGTGGCTCAGTGCATGGAAGTAATCGGCTTAATGGTGGCGGCAATGGACATAGTGCCATTTGCACGCTTACATCTCAGACCGCTGCAACTATGCATGCTCAGTCAGACCGCTGCAATTGTGCATGCTAGGTCAGTGGAATGGGGATTACTCAGATTTGTCCCCTCTACTAAATCTGGATCAAGAGACCAGAGATTCTCTTCTCTGGTGGCTATCTCGGGTCCATCTGTCCAGGGGTATGACCTTTCGCAGGCCAGATTGGACGAATGTAACAACAGATGCCAGCCTTCTAGGCTGGGGCGCAGTCTGGAACTCCCTGAAGGCTCAGGGATCGTGGACTCAGGAGGAGAAACTCCTCCCAATAAATATTCTGGAGTTAAGAGCAATATTCAAGGCTCTTCTAGCTTGGCCTCAGTTAGCAACACTGAGGTTCATCAGATTTCAGTCGGACAACATCACGACTGTGGCTTACATCAACCATCAAGGGGGCACCAGGAGTTCCCTAGCGATGTTAGAAGTTTCAAAGATAATTCGCTGGGCAGAGTCTCACTCTTGCCACTTGTCAGCGATCCATATCCCAGGCGTGGAGAACTGGGAGGCGGATTTTCTAAGTCGTCAGACTTTTCATCAGGGGGAGTGGGAACTCCATCCGGAGGTGTTTGCTCAACTGGTCCATCGTTGGGGCAAACCAGAACTGGATCTCATGGCGTCTCGCCAGAATGCCAAGCTTCCTCGTTACGGATCCAGGTCCAGGGACCCGGGAGCGACGCTGATAGATGCTCTAGCAGCTCCTTGGTTCTTCAACCTGGCTTATGTGTTTCCACCGTTTCCTCTGCTCCCTCGACTGATTGCCAAGATCAAGCAGGAGAGAGCATCAGTGATTTTGATAGCGCCTGCGTGGCCACGCAGGACCTGGTATGCAGACCTAGTGGACATGTCGTCCTGTCCACCATGGACTCTACCTCTGAGGCAAGACCTGCTAATACAAGGTCCTTTCAATCATCCAAATCTAATTTCTCTGAGACTGACTGCTTGGAGATTGAACACTTGATCCTATCAAAGCGTGGCTTCTCAGAGTCAGTTATTGATACCTTAATACAGGCACGAAAGCCTGTTACCAGGAAAATCTACCATAAGATATGGCGTAAATACCTGTATTGGTGCGAATCCAAGAGTTACTCATGGAGTAAGGTTAGGATTCCTAGGATATTGTCCTTTCTCCAAGAGGGTTTGGAAAAAGGCTTATCAGCTAGTTCGTTAAAGGGACAGATCTCTGCTCTGTCTATTCTTTTGCACAAGCGTCTGGCAGAAGTTCCAGACGTCCAGGCTTTTTGTCAGGCTTTGGCTAGGATTAAGCCTGTGTTTAAAACTGTTGCTCCTCCGTGGAGCTTAAACTTGGTTCTTAAAGTTCTTCAAGGAGTTCCGTTTGAACCCCTTCATTCCATTGATATTAAACTTTTATCTTGGAAAGTTCTGTTTTTGATGGCTATTTCCTCAGCTCGAAGAGTCTCGGAGTTATCTGCCTTACATTGTGATTCTCCTTATCTGATTTTTCATTCAGACAAGGTAGTTCTGCATACTAAACCTGGGTTTTTACCTAAGGTGGTTTCTAACAGGAATATCAATCAAGAGATTGTTGTCCCATCATTGTGCCCTAATCCTTCTTCAAAGAAGGAACGTCTTTTACATAATCTGGACGTAGTCCGTGCCTTGAAGTTCTACTTACAGGCAACTAAAGATTTTCGTCAAACATCTGCCCTGTTTGTTGTTTACTCTGGGCAGAGGAGAGGTCAAAAGGCTTCAGTAACTTCTCTCTCCTTTTGACTTAGAAGCATAATACGCTTAGCCTATGAGACTGCTGGACAGCAGCCCCCTGAAAGGATTACAGCTCATTCTACTAGAGCTGTGGCTTCCACCTGGGCCTTTAAAAATGAGGCCTCTGTTGAACAGATTTGCAAGGCTGCGACTTGGTCTTCGCTTCACACTTTTTCAAAATTTTACAAATTTGACACTTTTGCTTCTTCGGAGGCTGTTTTTGGGAGAAAGGTTCTACAGGCAGTGGTTCCTTCCGTGTAAAGATCCTGCCTTGTCCCTCCCGTCATCCGTGTACTTAAGCTTTGGTATTGGTATCCCACAAGTAATGGATGATCCGTGGACTGGATACACTTAACAAGAGAAAACATAATTTATGCTTACCTGATAAATTTATTTCTCTTGTAGTGTATCCAGTCCACGGCCCACCCTGTCCTTTTTAAGGCAGGTCTAAATTTTTAATTAAACTACAGTCACCACTGCACCCTATGGTTTCTCCTTTCTCGTCTTGTTTCGGTCGAATGACTGGATATGACAGTTAGGGGAGGAGCTATATAGCAGCTCTGCTGTGGGTGACCCTCTTGCAACTTCCTGTTGGGAAGGAGAATATCCCACAAGTAATGGATGATCCGTGGACTGGATACACTACAAGAGAAATAAATTTATCAGGTAAGCATAAATTATGTTTTTTCAGAGGCGGTCATTGAGACCTTGGTTCAGGCTTGTAAGCCGGTAACTAGAAAGATTTACCATAAGATATGGCGTAAATATTTTTGTTGGTGCGATTCTAATGGCTACTCATGGAGTAAGATTAGGATTCTGAGAATTTTAGCTTTTCTCCAAGAGGGATTGGAGAAGGGTTTGTTTGTCAGCTAGTTCCTTAAAGGGGCAGATTTCGGCTTTATCGGTGTTACTACATAAACGTCTGGCAGAGGTTCCAGATGTTCAGTCTTTCTGTCAAGCTCTGGTCAGGATTAGACCTGTATTTAGATCTATTGCTCCTCCATGGAGTCTTAATTTGGTTCTTAATGTTCTTCAAGGGGTTCCATTTGAACCTATGCATTCCTTAGACATTAAACTTCTGTCTTGGAAAGTTTTATTTTTGGTTGCTATTTCTTCTGCTCGTAGAGTGTCCGAGCTCTCAGCGTTGCAATGCGCTTCCCCTTATCTCATTTTTCATGCAGATAAGGTTGTCTTGCGTACCAAGTTGGGTTTTCTTTCTAAGGTAGTTTCGGACCGAAACATTAACCAGGAGATTGTTGTACCTTTGTTGTGTCCTAATCCTTCTTCTCAGAAGCAACGTCTTTTGCACAATCTTGATGTTGTTCGGGCTTTGAAGTTTTATTTACAGGCCACTAAGGATTTTCGTCAGTCTTCTTCCTTATTTGTTGTTTTTTCAGAGAAGCGAAGGGCTCAAAAAGCGACGGCTACTTTGCTTTCTTTTTGGTTGAGGAGTATCATTCGCTTTGCTTATGAAACCGCTGGGAAGCAGTCTTCTGAGAGAATTATGGCTCATTCTACTAGAGCTGTGGCTTCTTCATGGGCATTCAAGAATGAAGCGTCTGTTGAACAGATTTGTAAAGCTGCTACCTTGTCCTCTCTTCACACTTTTTCTAAATTCTACAAATTTGATTCTTTTGCCTCATCTGAGGCGGCTTTTAGGAGAAAGGTTCTTCAAGCAGTGGTGCCTTCTGTTTAGGTATCCTGTCTTGCCCCTCCCGTATCATCTGTGTCCTCTAAGCTTGGGTATTGTATCCCATAAGTAATGAAGATGATCCGTGGACTTGTCAAGTCCTTAAGAGGAAAAGAACATTTATTCTTACCTGATAAATTTGTTTCCTTTTGCAAATGACGAGTCCACGGCCCGCCCTGTCTGTTTAGACAGGATGTAATTTTTTTCTAAACTTCAGACAGCTCTGCACCTTTGGTTTTTTTCTTTCTCTTCCTAACTTTGGTCGAATGACTGGGTTGGAGGGGAAGGGAGGGACTATTTAACAGCTTTGCTGTAGGTGCTCTTTGCCGCCTCCTGCAGGCAGGAGGAGAATATCCCATAAGTAATGAAGATGATCCGTGGACTCGTCATGTCCTAAAGGAAACAAATTTATCAGGTAAGAATAAATTTTCTTTCTTAAAGGGACAGTACAGTCAAAATGTAACCTTCAATGGATTGGATAGAGCATGCAATTTTAAACGACTTTCCAGTTTACTTCTAATATCAATTGTGCTTAATTCTCTTAGTATCTTTTGTTAAAGAGTAATCCTAGGTAAGCTCAGGGGCGTGCACGTTTCTTTAGTCATCTGGCAGTAAGATATTGTTATTTACATTTGGTCCCAACTCCTCTCCAAACTGTACCATTTTACAGATGCAAATATTTCATAATCCACACTATTCTAAATTCAAACATTTTAGAGTCCCAAGCAATTTGCATAAAGGGTTTTCTACCTGTAGTGTATTTTATAGTTTAGTTTAGAATATGCCATTGACAACATTACCTTAAGGGGACGCCATTACACACTGTACTTTTATACAGTTTACTTCACCCTGCAACATGCTTTATGGTGATTGTTTAAAGGAGCACTCAATGCAGTAGAATTGCACATTAAACAAGTGCACAATAAAAAGACAATGATTTGCCACCTTCTCTGAATTTCAAATAAAGAAGTAGATTGTTTTTTTTTCTGACCAATTTATTTTTTCTCCCAATTTCTGGCCCCCTGTATCATGTGACAGACATCAGCCAATCACAGACTAGTATACGTACAGTATACCCTGTGAGCTTGTGCACATGCTCAGAAGGATCTTGTTCCCCAGAAAGTGTGCATATAAAAAAAATTGTGCAAAACTTGATAACGGAAATAAATTGGAAAGTTTCTTTAAACTGCTGCTCTATCTGAATCATAAATGTTTATTTTGGCTTGTGTCCCTTTAAATAAATTCACCAGCTTATGTTTAGAGATGTGCGTTCATGAACTTCTTTATCAAACGCATGCTGGAGCCGGATGTCTTCTTGTGTAACTGATCTGAATTTGCACAGATATTAGTGTGTTGCTCTTACACAAGAAGAAATCCATCTCTGACAAGAGCCAAATGCCGCTGGTGGCCACCAGCAATCGTTTAATAATAAAGTACATGAATGCACATCACTACTTATTTTCATCTGCACCAAACTCAAGGCTTATCAC
The DNA here is from genome assembly GCF_027579735.1 of Bombina bombina. Taxonomy (NCBI): domain Eukaryota; kingdom Metazoa; phylum Chordata; class Amphibia; order Anura; family Bombinatoridae; genus Bombina; species Bombina bombina. The sequence continues at coordinate 38,740,465 of NC_069501.1, forward strand.
ACATATGGCTCCTTAAAACACTGCGCACAATTTGGTACTGTAGAATACTGGTACTTTTATACACGACCCATGGGAGGAGGTCAGTATGGGCTGTATGCACTTGGTGAATCCTATAACTCCCTACCTTGTTTTATTCACTATGGCAAGCAGCATCTATTGTAAGTAGAATGACATTAGAATCTTTTTATATATATATATATACACTCAGTTATTACTAATTTATTCTGGGGTTGGCACGGCTCACACTACAATCAAAAGTAGACAGTCCTGATGACCCTTTAATTCTCCTCTTTACTCTTGTCTAAGTTGGTTTACCCTAATACTAAACTAACTGGTCTGACTCGGGATTCCAGCCTCTACACCACTTCCTCTTTTCCTTTTCCTGTATTATCATTAGTACAGGGTGCTTTATAGTTATTTGCCCATGGTGATGATCTCTTTTCGGTTGTGGTGTTTCTATGCAGTAAGTCTTGGATGAGTAGGTAGGCTGATCATCAGTCTCATAATACAGTTCTCATTAGCTTTTTATTTTGGTAGTTAAATTGGAATCATCCTTTGGACTTTCATCCATTGTGGGTTCTTTTAGTATCTCAGTGCGATTCAAGATAGTTCATGGAGTATAGGTCCTTTTACATAGGAGTAAAAGTCTCTATTTGCAACTGAGTCATCCCTTTTCCCTATATCAAATAAATAATTTATTTATAATCTATCAATCTCTCCCTAGCCTTCCTAACCTTTGTGAAGCTCTGGGTGATACATGATTCTGGAAATTCCTGACCTGATAGAGTATTCCATGTATTTTGAAAATGTGTTTTAGAGAGGTTATTGGAAATGATTTGGAGTGCATTGTACGTATGCCAAATAGATGTCATCCCTCCCTTAGTTAAGGATAATAGTTTATAAATTTCACAGTTTGCCGTTGGCATGTCATTCATTCTTAGGAGTTCTGTCAGTGTCGTGTTTGGAGGTATGCAAAGTGGTGGGTAATGCGTAGGTCATAGTCTTTTTGTAAGTCCTTGAAAGGTTGAATCGTCTGACGGTCTTCAGTTAGTATCTGTCGAAGTGTCGATACCCCCCTCTGTTGGAAAGTTTTAGTGGTAAACCCTGCTGGAAAGTCTGGATTACCCTGCAGAGGTAAGTACAGGGTGTGTCCGTGTGACACCCCTAGAGCTTTACATAGTTTCCACCAAGCTCTCATGGGGTGATACAAAAGGGGAGCATCTTGTACCATTTGTCTCAGCTTGTGTAGGTGTCATGTGTGGGAGCATTGCAAGGGACCATGGCTTGATAACTCCAGTTTCAAGTCCATGGTTTGTGAAATGATTCCTCTAACAGCCAATCCATGACATATTTGGCTAAAGCTGCCCAGTTATAATGTTCAATGTTTGGGAGGCCAAATCCTCCCAGTGTTGTCGGACAAGTCAACTTCAAATGGCTAATTCTGTGTTTCTTTTTGTTCCATAAAAAAGTTAGGATCTCTTTATTCAGTGATCTCAAGTCTTGCTTATGTAAGAGTTCTGGAAGCATTTGGAGCGTATATAAGAGTTTGGGGAACAAGATCATATTCACTAATCCTACTCTACCTGACAGCGTTAATGGGAGTGTGGTCCAATTTAACAGTTTTTGTCTTAAGTCTTTTAACAGAGGACGGAAGTTGCAGTTGTACCATTGTTTAGGATTACTAGTTAGGGTTATTCCTAGGTATTTGAATGTGCTTTTAACTACTTTCAAGTTAAATGGTAGGGGAGTAGAAGGATGTTCATTCCTTAACCAGAGGATCTCTGATTTGTCATTATTAATCTGGTAACTGGAGATCTCACTAAACTCAGAGATAATCCGCATTATTTTGGAAATATTCCGTCTCTGGTCTTGTGAGTATAGAACCATGTCGTCTGCAAATAGGGACAAGTGAACAGTTTCCTTCCCTATATGTAAACCTTCAGTATCCCTTCTGATTTTACAAGCTAATGGCTCTAGCGCTAAGTCAAAAAGGAGCAGAGAGAGGGGACAGCCCTGTTTCGTTCCCCTTAGGAGTGGGAATGGTCTAGAAGTTGTGCCATTAATTAAAATCGCTGCATGAGGTTCTCTATAAATGGTTTGTATGGCCTTGAGGAAAGGCCCTTGTATGCCAAATTTCTCGAGGGTTTGTCTGGATGGTCACTGTTATTGCTATTCCAGTAGTGTAAGAATCAACTGCAACTTCATGTTCTTTACTGAGGATCTGCCCTTCAAAAATCCTGTTTGGTCGTCATGTAACAGTAGGGGAAGGAAGTCAGCTAGTCTGTTGACCAGGATCTTTGTGAATAACTTATAGTCAGAGTTCAGTAGGGATATCAGTCGATATGAGGAAGTGAGTAAAGAATCCCTGTCAGGCTTGGGAATAACAGTCACGTTTGCTTCCGAGAATCTATTGGATAGTTTCGCCTCTCCCCCCCAAAATCGCATTGAATAGCAGTGAGAGAATGTCAGAGGTTTCTGTTTAGTAGTTTGTAGAATTCCCCAGGTAATCCATCAGGTCCCGGGGCCTTTTCTAGAGGTAGTTTCTCTATTGAACGAATTACGTCCAGGGGTTGGATTGGATTATTTAGCTTTTGTACTTAGTCCTCGTTTAGTTGTGGGAGGCATAGCTTTTGCTTAGTGTTAACATCTATCTCTTGGTCACTATATAGATTGGAGTAATAGTTTGTGAATGCTTTATGTATGTCTTTCTCATGTGTAAGTATTTTGTTATAGTTTCTAATGGCTATTATAGTGTTGGGCTTCCTATCTAATTTAGTGATGTTTGCTTGTGCGGTTCCCATAACGATAAAATTTAGCTTGCAATCTATTTTGGGTGTTGACTGAGGATTGTGTGATATGCGTGTGTCCCAGTGTTTAAATCTCTCTATAATTTGTCCCATTCAACTGCGTTGGGTTGCGTGAATAGCGATTCCTAGCATTTAGGAGTTGTCTCAATAGTAGTTCTCCTCTTTGTTTGCGCTTTTTTGTTAGCTTAGCTGCATATGCTGTCACCACCCCTCTAACCTCTGAGATGTAATTTAGGTGTTGAGGTCTTTATATGCAAGCCATTCCCCTATCAAATGTCTGCGTAAGTTTAAATCATGATATAGGTAAGTGGGAAATGTCCATTTAAGGGTTTTCAGGGTCGTGTCAATCGTCAACGAGACAGGGGCATGGTCCGAAATGGTTATGGCGTCAATTTTCGAGTCTCTGATACAGAGACAGAAGGAGGCTGACACCAAGAAAAAGTCTATGCAAGAGAGTGTGGTTTTTGATGGGTGTAGTCTCTGGCCTCAGGGTTTCTTTCCCTCCAAACATCCATCAATGACAGAGTGGTTTTGAAATGTTGTAGTATTAGTGTTTCTCTCTTTGATCCCGCCCATTGGTTGGGTTGTGGAGTGTTATGGTCTGGATTACGGAATCTATCCCCTGGCAAGTGGGGAGCAATATTAAAATCCCTCCCAGCTACTATGGGAAGATCTGGGAACTGTATGAGGTGGCTTTGTAGTTGTGTTAGGAACTCCTTTCTTTTGAGTGTGTGGTCCATAAACTCCACAGAGTAGGAGTTGAAGTCATTCAATCTGTACTTTAGCAATAAGATATCTGCCCTCTAAGTCAGCTATCATTTGCAGAATGGAGTAATTGAAGCCTTTCCTGAAAAGTAGGGCCCCCCTTGCCCTTTTCCCCTCATACGGGGAGTATACTACTTCACCCACCCAGCTTTGCCTAGGATTTTGGTGTTCTAAATTTGAGAGATGTGTCTCTTCCAATATCTCAATATCCACCTTTTTAAGATATAGGTGTCTCAGGATCGCTTTTCTTTTGATTGGGGATGTAATACCCCCCCACGTTCCAGGTGACCAGTTTCATTCTATTTAAATTTAGGTTTCTGGCTCGTGCCCAAAAGCCTGATGGGTGTGTACACTTTTGGTTTCTGTATGACAGTCTGGGTTATTCAAGATGTAAGGTGCTTACTTTCTAGGGTAGTTCAAATTACGGTTCTCAGGAGTGACACCTCTGGGTCTCGCGCTCTAACTTGTAGCTCTATGATAGGTATAAGAACAAACATTGAATAATACAAGACAATACAAACTCCCCTGCACTTCAAACTCCCAACTGGGTTCCAATGAACAAATTTTCAGAAAAAAGACCCCCCCCCCCTTATTATTATTATCATTTATTTGTATAGCACAGCCAAATTCCGTAGCGCTGCGACGTGACTGTGGGTTGTTTTCTCCTTGCCTTCTTGGGTTCCCCACTCTGTGCGCTCTTTCTACTGTGCATGGCATGTTGGATCTTGGCATTAGGGAAGGACTCCGGTATGCCTACTATACGAAGGTTGTTCCTTCTCGACCTGTTCTCCAGGTCATCAATCTTTGCCATCAACTGCTTTGTTTGTCTCTGGAGCATATTCACGTTGGAGTCAGCCTCTCTCTGCCGAGGTTCCCCTTCTGATACCCTCTGTTCCACCTGGTTTAGCCTCGCATTAAAGTATTTCACTTCTGCTGTTAGAGAGTCCATGCCTGCTTGCAATTGTTCAATCTTTGGTAGAAATAAGGCTGAGATCTGGGAAACAGTCGGGTGCGTATCTATGAAGTTGGGATTCCGAGTGTCTGCTGAAGATGGCAGAGTAGGGTGTGATTCTGTACAGTTTTTGTTCTTCCTTTCAGCGTTTTTCTGTCTATTAGACATGGCGGCTGTTTTTTTTAATGTATGAATCGTAGTATTTTTGCATGCAGAGTTGCGTATATTGGTGTGCTTCTAGCAGGATAAGGTAGTCTCTTTGAGTACAGTCTTGGAGGCCTAGCGATCAGGCCAAAGGAGGAAAACTACCACTCATGTTATGGTGTTTCCCTTTCTCTCTTATGCTTAGCTGAAAGGGGTCTCTGCTTTCTTTTTCTACCGCACCCCAACTCTGCTTCTCCTTCTCTTGTCTTCTGAGTTAAGTCTGTTGTATTAGGGTATTTAGAGCAGGTATGATTTTGTGTTACTAGACCACAGAGTACAAAGTCTATAGGGCCATACAGTTAGGAATTGTTGTGCGGTGGGCGAGCAGGGGGATTAGACCCACGGTAGGTAGCCCTATATGTCGTGTTTTTTTTTAAACAGATGTCAGTAGAATTATCCTGTGGGCATTTAGTCTGCTTTATTCCCCTCTGTAGCGTCTATCTTTAATTCCCAACGTGTGTTAGAGGAGCCTCTCCCTGGATCAAGGGTTACTGTGTAAAAGTGCTGTCTTGCTGTGGTGTTATACCTGACTGTGATAACTTTTTTTTTCCTTGCAAGGATGCACTGTTTGGGATAGATCACTAAAGTGGGTCTACTGTTTTTTCAGAGTGTCTATGCGGAGCTCCTCTGTACTGCAGCCATTCAGTAGTCCCGCCCACTGGAAGTCTCGTTTAGTTTTGTTTTTTTTGTAATGCAAAAATATCAACCTCTTTAATATTGCTCTTTTTCACAAAGGGGTTAAACAAACATGTAAAACTCCACTCCTGAGCCTACTTTAGTACACTTTAACAAAGGATACCAAGAGAAAATGGTAATTTTGATCATAGAAGTAAATTTGAAAGCTCTTTTTTTTTATTGCGACTCAGAAACAGCATGCAGTTAAAAAGAAAATCTTTCCAATTTACAACCCCAATTTCGAAAAAGTTGGGACAATATGGAAAATGCAAGAAAACAAACAAAAAGAGTAATTTGAAAATTCAATTCACCCTGTGCTATATTGAAAATACATTCATCTAGAGTTATGCGCGCTATAGGGAAATTAACAAACGCAACAAAAGTTGCGTTATTTAACCCCCTATAGCGCAGCTTGTGCGTGCAATATGGTGCTTTTAAAGGGACACTGAACCCAAATTTTTTCTTTCGTGATTCAGATAGAGCATGAAATTTTAAGCAACTTTCTAATTTACTCCTATTATCAAATTGTCTTCATTCTCTTGGTATCTTTATTTGAAATGCAAGCATGTAAGTTTAGATGCCGGCCCATTTTTGGTTTACAACCTGGGTTGTCCTTGCTGATTGGTGGATATATTCATCAACCAATATAAAAGTGCTGTCCAGAGGTCTGAACCAAAAAAAAACTTAGATAACTTCTTTTTCAAAAAAAGATAGCAAGAGAACGAAGAAAAATTGATAATAGGAGTAAATTAGAAAGTTGCTTAAAATTGCATGCTCTATCTGAATCACAAAAGAGAAAATTTGGGTTCAGTGGCCCTTTAAGCTCTATACTGCACACAAAAAAATGCGCTGTTTTGATGTGCTCGTGCACGCTTTCCCCATAGACATCCATGTGGAGAGCAGGTCAGAAAAAAGTTTAACACCTGTGATCGTGTAAAGAAAAGCTCCTTTACGCAGCCCCATTGATGTCTATGGGGGGAAAAAGATACGTTTAAACCTAACGTAAAACTCCACGTCTAAACACCCCTAATCTACCCCCCACCGACATCACCGACACTTAAATAAATCTATTAATCCCTATTCCGCCGCTCCCCAATATCGCCGCCACTAAATAAAGTTATTAACCCCTAAACCTCTGGCCTCCCACATCACTACCACTAACTAAACCTATTAACCCCTAAACCTCCAGCCCCCACATCGCAACAACCTAAATTAAACTATTAACCCCTAACCCTAACGTAACCCTAACACCCCCTAACTTTAACATAATTAAAATATAGCTAAATTAAACTTACAATTATTAACTAAATAATTCCTATTTAAAACTAAATATTTACCTGTGAAATAAAACCTAAGCTAGCTACAATATAACTAATAGTTACATTGTACCCTAGCTTAGGTTTTATTTTTATTTCACAGGTAAGTTTGTATTTATTTTAACTAGGTAGAATAGTTAGTAAATAGTTATTAACTATTTATTAACTACCTAATTAAAATAAATACAAACTTACCTGTGGAAAAAACCTAAGCTACCTTACACTAAAACCTAACATTACAAAAAATAACAAACACTAAAAGGGCCTTTTGTAGGGCATTGCCCTAAAGTTAACAGCTCTTTTGCTACAAAAAAAAGCAAACACCCCCTAACAGTATACAAGCCCACAAAATGAAAATAAAGTAAAACCTACGCTAACCATTGCCCTGAAAAGGGAATTTAACTCTTTTTCCTGCCCTTAAAAGGGCATCTTTTGTGAAATGCCCAAGCCCTAATCTAAAAATAAACAAATTAACAAAAGTAATAAAAATTATTCCTATTCTAATACCCATTAAAAAATAAAAACACCACAAAATAAAAAACCTAATCTAGAATAAACTACCAATAGCACTTAAAAGGGCCTTTTGTAGGGCATTGCCCTAAGTTAAACAGCTCTTTTACCTGAAAAAAATACAAAGTGCCACTAACATTACAAACCCCCACCCCCCCCCCCAAAACCCCCAAAATAAAAAAAAACTATATAAAAAAAACCTAAGCTAACCATTGCCCTGAAAAGGGCATTTGTATGGGCATTGCCCTTAAAAGGGCATTTAGCTCTTTTACAAGCCTAAACTAAAAAAAAAACCACCCAAAAAACCTTTAAAAAAAACCTTTTACTAACCCCCGAAGATCCACTCAGTTTTTGAAGTCCTGCTTGTTTGATCTTCATCCAGGCGGCAAAGTCTTCATCCAGGCGGCATCTTCTATCTTCATCCCGGCGGCGCGGAGCGGGTCCATCCTGAAGACATCCGGCGCAGATCATCCTCTTCATACGGTCGCCACCGTATATTGAAACTTCAATGCAAGGGACGCGATTCAAAATGGCGTCCCTTGCATTCCTATTGGCTGATTTGATTTTGGAAATTCAAATCAGTCAATCGGATGAGAGCTACTGAAATTCTATTGGCTGATTTTAACGCGTCCCTTGCATTGAAGTTTCAGTATATGGCGGCGACCGTATGAAGAGGATGCTCTGTGCAGGATGTCTTCAGGATGGACCCGCTCCGCGCCGCCGGGATGAAGATAGAAAATGCCGCCGGGATGAAGATAGAAGATGCCGTCTGGATGAAGATAGAAGAGGCTGCCTGGATGAGGACTTCGCCGCCTGGATGAAGAAGTGGGACTTCAAAAACTGTAAGTGGATCTTCGGGGGTTAGTGATATATATATATATATTTTTTTTTAAAGGGTTTTTGGGGTGTTTTTTTTTTTTTTAGTTTAGGGTTTGGGCTTGTAAAAGAGCTAAATGCCCTTTTAAGGGTAATGCCCATACAAATGCCGTTTTCAGGACAATGGGTAGCTTAGTTTTTTTTTTAGAGTTAGGTGTTTTATTTTGGAGGGTTGGTTGGGTGGTGGGTTTTACTGTTGGGGGGTCTTTGTATTTTTTTTACAGGGAAAAGAGCTGACTTCTTTAGGGCAATGCCATACAAAAGGTCCTTTTAAGGGCTATTGGTAGTTTATTGTAGGCTAGGTTTTTTTTATTTTGGGTGGGCTTTTTTATTTTAATAGGGCTATTAGATTAGGTGTAATTCTTTTATTTTTGATTTCGTTTTATTGTTTGTAATTTTTATAGTAGTGTTAGGCTTTTTTATGTTAAAATATTTTTTATTAATTCAACAACTTCATACAGAAAGTAAATCTTATACATAAAGTAATAAGAGAAAGAGAAACCAAGTATCCAAGTCTTATTGAGTCATGTGCTGACCTTGCCTATCAAAGTCTTTAGCTTATATTTGTCCAACACTTGGACCGGTAAAGAGTCCAGGCCTGCCACAGTCAATCATGTATTATACTTTAACTCTGGTTTATAAAGATAAACATTACAATCATTGGTACTCCATGTCTGTATATAATAAACAGCATCTGTAACTTATAATCTGCGAAAAATTTTAGCGTACAAAACAAACAAACAATTTTTATCAATAAAACAAAACATCATAACATTATCAAGTAAACTTTGGTCACATATCATGAATCATAGTATCTCTGCCATACTGTAAGGTAGAATCTTAGATCCTTCATGAGGAGGGGGACACAGTTGTATAGTATCATTGTCTGGAGCTTGTGCTGTCTGTTATTTTTAATTGTCCCTTCAGGTCCTGTTACCCTGGTCTCTTTGTCTTAAAGATAACTTGCTCCGGTCTCTACATATTCCTGTGGAGGAAGAGCTAACTATAGATGGATTCAATATCCAGTAAAACCATACTTTCTGGAACACGTCTGTCGTCCCCAAAATTACTGCCGCTGCTTCATATAAGGAGTACGTCATCCTGAATTTATCTGTGATCTCCTGCCACGTCGGGGGCCTTTCTTTCCAGTATCTAGCAATGTTCATTCTTGTCACTGTGCATAGTATTTTTATAAAGGTGTTAATGTGTTTGTGATACTTCGGTAGTGGAGCGTTAAGTAAACCCTGTTCCATTGTCAGCGTTAATTGTTCCTCTAGTAGGCCTAGATTTGGAGTTTGGCGGTAGAAGGGCTGTTAACGCTCCGCGGGCTTTTTTCTGGCCGCACCATAAAATTAACTCTGGTATCGAGAGTTCAAACAAATGCTGCGTTAGGCTCCAAAAAAGGAGCGTAGAGCATTTTTACCGCAAATGCAACTCTCGATACCAGAGTTGCTTACGGACGCGGCCAGCCTCAAAAACGTGCTCGTGCACGATTCTCCCATAGGAAACAATGGGACTGTTTGAGCTGAAAAAAAACCTAACACCTGCAAAAAAGCAGCGTTCAGCTCCTAACGCAGCCCCATTGTTTCCTATGGGGAAACACTTCCTACGTCTGCACCTAACACTCTAACATGTACCCCGAGTCTAAACACCCCTAACCTTACACTTATTAACCCCTAATCTGCCGCCCCCGCTATCGCTGACCCCTGCATTTTTTTTAACCCCTAATCTGCCGCTCCGTAAACCGCCGCAACCTACGTTATCCCTATGTACCCCTAATCTGCTGCCCCTAACACCGCCGACCCCTATATTATATTTATTAACCCCTAATCTGCCCCCCACAACGTCGCCGACACCTGCCTACACTTATTAACCTCTAATCTGCCGAGCGGACCTGAGCGCTACTATAATAAAGTTATTAACCCCTAATCCACCTCACTAACCCTATCATAAATAGTATTAACCCCTAATCTGCCCTCCCTAACATCGCCGACACCTAACTTCAATTATTAACCCCTAATCTGCCGAGCGGACCTCACCGCTATTCTAATGAATGTATTAACCCCTAAAGCTAAGTCTAACCCTAACACTAACACCCCCCTAAGTTAAATATAATTTTAATCTAACGAAATAAATTAACTCTTATTAAATAACTTATTCCTATTTAAAGCTAAATACTTACCTGTAAAATAAATCCTAATATAGCTACAATATAAATTATAATTATATTATAGCTATTTTAGGATTAATATTTATTTTACAGGCAACTTTGTAATTATTTTAACCAGGTACAATAGCTATTAAATAGTTAAGAACTATTTAATAGTTACCTAGTTAAAATAATAACTAATTTACCTGTAAAATAAATCCTAACCTAAGATATAATTAAACCTAACACTACCCTATCAATAAATTAATTAAATAAACTACCTACAATTACCTACAATTAACCTAACACTACACTATCAATAAATTAATTAAACACAATTCCTACAAATAAATACAATTAAATAAACTAGCTAAAGTACAAAAAATAAAAAAGAACTAAGTTACAAAAAATAAAAAAATATTTACAAACATAAGAAAAATATTACAACAATTTTAAACTAATTACACCTACTCTAAGCCCCCTAATAAAATAACAAAGCCCCCCAAAATAAAAAATTCCCTACCCTATTCTAAATTAAAAAAGTTACAAGCTCTTTTACCTTACCAGCCCTGAACAGGGCCCTTTGCGGGGCATGCCCCAAGAATTTCAGCTCTTTTGCCTGTAAAAGAATAAATACAATACCCCCCCCCCCAACATTACAACCCACCACCCACATACCCCTAATCTAACCCAAACCCCCCTTAAATAAACCTAACACTAAGCCCCTGAAGATCTTCCTACCTTGTCTTCACCATCCAGGTTCACCGATCCGTCCTGAAGAGCTCCTCCGATGTCCTGATCCAAGCCCAAGCGGGGGGCTGAAGAGGTCCATGATCCGGTCAGTCTTCATCCAAGCGGGGCAGAAGAGGATCTTCCATCCGATTGAAGTCATCATCCAGGCGGCATCTTCTATGGTCTTCCATCCGGAGCGAAGCGGCAGGATCCTGAAGACCTCCAGCGCGGAACATCCATCCGGACCGACGACTGAACGACGAATGACTGTTCCTTTAAGGGACGTCATCCAAGATGGCGTCCCTCGAATTCCGATTGGCTGATAGGATTCTATCAGCCAATCGGAATTAAGGTAGGAATTTTCTGATTGGCTGATGGAATCAGCCAATCAGAATCAAGTTCAATCCGATTGGCTGATCCAATCAGATTGAGCTCGCATTCTATTGGCTGTTCCGATCAGCCAATAGAATGCGAGCTCAATCTGATTGGCTGATTGGATCAGCCAATCGGATTGAACTTGATTCTGATTGGCTGATTCCATCAGCCAATCAGAAAATTCCTACCTTAATTCCGATTGGCTGATAGAATCCTATCACCCAATCGGAATTCGAGGGATGCCATCTTGGATGACGTCCCTTAAAGGAACCGTCATTCGTCGGGAGACGCCGGAAGAAGAGGATGGATCCGCGTCGGCTGCTTCAAGATGGACCCGCTCCGCACCGGATGGAAGAAGATCGAAGATGCCGCTTGGAGAAGATGTTTGCCGGTCCGGATGTCCTCTTCTTGCCGGATAGGAGGAAGACTTTGGAGCCTCTTCTGGACCTCTTCAGCACCGGATGATGGATCGCCAACCCCCGCTTGGGTTGGATGAAGATGTTGGAGCCAGGACGGATCGGTGATACCTGGTATGGTGAAGACAAGGTAGGAAGATCTTCAGGGGCTTAGTGTTAGGTTTATTTAAGGGGGGTTTGGGTTAGATTAGGGGTATGTGGGTGGTGGGTTGTAATGTTGGGGGGGGGTATTGTATTTATTCTTTTACAGGCAAAAGAGCTGAAATTCTTGGGGCATGCCCCGCAAAGGGCCCTGTTCAGGGCTGGTAAGGTAAAAGAGCTTGTAACTTTTTTAATTTAGAATAGGGTAGGGAATTTTTTATTTTGGGGGGCTTTGTTATTTTATTAGGGGGCTTAGAGTAGGTGTAATTAGTTTAAAATTGTTGTAATATTTTTCTTATGTTTGTAAATATTTTTTTATTTTTTGTAACTTAGTTCTTTTTTATTTTTTGTACTTTAGCTAGTTTATTTAATTGTATTTATTTGTAGCAATTGTATTTAATTAATTTATTGATAGTGTAGTGTTAGGTTAATTGTAGGTAATTGTAGGTAGTTTATTTAATTAATTTATTGATAGGGTAGTGTTAGGTTTAATTATATCTTAGGTTAGGATTTATTTTACAGGTAAATTTGTTATTATTTTAACTAGGTAACTATTAAATAGTTCTTAACTATTTAATAGCTATTGTACCTGGTTAAAATAATTACAAAGTTAACTGTAAAATAAATATTAATCCTAAAATAGCTACAATATAATTATAATTTATATTGTAGCTATATTAGGGTTTATTTTACAGGTAAGTATTTAGCTTTAAATAGGAATAAGTTATTTAATAAGAGTTAATTTATTTCGTTAGATTAAAATTATATTTAACTTAGGGGGGTGTTAGTGTTAGGGTTAGACTTAGCTTTAGGGGTTAATACATTTATTATAGTAGCGGTGAGTTCCGCTCGGCAGATTAGGGGTTAATAAGTGTAGGCAGGTGTCGGCGACGTTGAGGGGGGCAGATTAGGGCTTAATAAATATAATATAGGGGTCGGCGGTGTTAGGGGTAGCAGATTAGGGGTACATAGGGATAACGTAGGTGGCGGCGCTTTGCGGTCGGAAGATTAGGGGTTAATTATTTTAAGTAGCTGGCGGCGACGTTGTGGGGGGCAGGTTAGGGGTTAATAAATGTAATATAGGGGTCGGCGGGGTTAGGGGCAGCAGATTAGGGGTACATAAGTATAACGTAGGTAGCGGTCGGCAGATTAGGGGTTAAAAATTTTAATCGAGTGGCGGCGATGTGGGGGGAGCTCGGTTTAGGGGTACATAGGTAGTTTATGGGTGTTAGTGTACTTTAGGGTACAGTAGTTAAGAGCTTTATGAACCGGCGTTAGCCAGAAAGCTCTTAACTCCTGCTATTTTCAGGCGGCTGGAGTTTTGTCGTTAGAGCTCTAACGCTCACTTCAGAAACGACTCTAAATACCGGAGTTAGAAAGATCCCATTGAAAAGATAGGATACGCAATTGACGTAAGGGGATCTGCGGTATGGAAAAGTCGCGGCTGAAAAGTGAGCGTTAGACCCTTTAATCACTGACTCCAAATAACAGCGGGCGGCCAAAACCAGCGTTAGGAGCCTCTAACGCTGGTTTTGACGGCTACCGCCGAACTCCAAATCTAGGCCGTAGTGCGCTAATGTACGTCGAGAGGTTAGTCCATATCTGAGCGATCCCGGGGCAGTCCCACCACATATGCACATAGGTGCCCTCTACATTATATCCTCTATAGCAATTTTTCCTCCCTCCCCCCCAAAGTAATATATTTTTGTTGGGGTCAGATACCATCTAAAGACGGTTTTTATGCTATTTTCCCTAAGGTCTGCATTAATGAGCCCTCTGTGTGCCGAGTATAATAATTCATACCATTCTTGTATGTCTAATGTGTTCCCAATGTCTGCTTCCCACGTGAGCATTATGGAAGATTTGGTGTCACAGGTCTCGTTTTGAAGCATTATATATAGTTGCGAAATTGTCTTTTTCGGCCTATTATTAATGCTACAAAGTTTTTCTAGAGGTGTGATCATTTGCTTTGGTATGTTAGGTGTGAATTTGTCTAAAGCAGATTGTAGTTGAAGCTAAAGGTACCATTTTAGGGGAATCGGGGATAGTCTCGTTTGGATCTGAGTAAAAGTCATGAGTTTGTCATGAATCAAGAGGTCTCCCACCCGATAAAGGCCCTTATTTTCCCATTTATCCAATTGTTCTCGGTAGTCTGTTGGGATAAGATATTTAAGCAGCATTTTAGTAGAGTTCTCTGGGAATATTTTTTTATTTTTAGTTAGAGCTTGCCAATGATGGACAGAAACCTTAGTAGACTGTGGGCACAACTGACCCTTAAGTTGATGTGGGAGCTTGTCCCAAATAAGGTCTTCCGGTGAGGCAAAGTCCCCGAGGTCTGCCTCTAACCTGGTCCAAACGACCTCCTTTCTTATAGATCCCATCAACATGTTTTGAGCTAGTCTAGCAGCGTCATAATAATTTAGGATGTTGGGAACTCCCCTCCCAATTGTCTGTCTAGTGAATGTGTGGTATGGGATTCTAGCTTGCCTCTTGCCATTTATAAAGTGAGTAAGATCTGATTGTATAGATTTCATATCATTTCTTGGGATCACTATAGGTAGGGTTCGAAATAAGTATAATAGTCTTGGCAGGAAATTCATCTTTATGGCAGATAATCTACCGTACCAGGACAAATGGTAATGTTTCCACTTGCTTATGTCTGTACGTAGGTTTTTGTATAAAGGGAGGTAGTTAGCATTGTATAAATCCGCATATTGGCTTTCTTAAATTAATTCCTAAATATTTAATGTGTGATTTAACCCAAGAGAAGGTGAAATATATCTCTATTATTTTTTTTGTATGATCTGGAAGTGCATAGCTTCACTCTTGTCTAGGTTTATCTTGTATCCTGATATAGTAGAGAATTGATCAAGAATATTGTATAGATTGGTAAGTGATGTCAGGGGTTTCGTTAATGTCAGCAGCACTGCAAAGAGGGAAATTTTATAATCATGGCCCTTTACCCGGAGACCTTCTACATCCGGGGCTTGTCTAATGCATGCTGCCAAAGGTTCCATACAGATAGCAAACAGTAATGGGGATAGTGGGCAGCCCTGTCTCATACCGATAGTGGGCAGCCCTGTCTCATACCAATACTCATACCAATACTCTGAAGGGCGTCTACAAAGGGACCTTGAAAACAGAGTGTATTGAGAACTGTAAACATGTACGTCCAGACGATTCTGTCAAATGCCTTCTCCGCGTCCAAAGAAAGGACCAGAGAAGGTGTTTTAGTCCTAGTCAGGTGGTCTATGATCGTTATTGTATGTCTGATGTTATCTGGTGCCTCCCTTCCCATCACAAATCCCACCTGGTGTGGGAGAACCAGACCCGGCAGAACAGGTTTTAATCTATTCACCAATATTTTAGTGAATATTTTTAAGCCTTGGTTTATAAGGGAGATGGGTCTGTAACTGGTGCACCATTTTGGGTTTTTCCCGGGCTTAGGTATCACTACGATCCGAGCGTTAAGTAAATCTTGGGGTAGCTCGTAGACCTGCATAATATAGTTGGAGAAATTTACCAAATGGGGAATTAGGGATTTTTGGAACAGTTTATAATATTCTCCAGGGAGGCCATCTGGACCTCGGGCCTTGCCTGGTTTTAAATCTTTAACAGCTTGTTGAACCTCATTGGCGGTTACATCCTGATTTAGACTGTCTCTGTCTGTGTCAGATAAGGAGGGCAAGTCAGCTGTTCTTAAGAATTTCGTCAGTAAGGATTTAGTCTGATGTGATTGAGTAACAGTATTTCCATTATATAGAGTGCCATAATACTGCGCGAAGCAGTCTACGATTTCCTGCGGATGGTCAGAGTGCCATCAGATTTTTTAATCTGAGGTATTGCGGATAATTTCAATTTTTCTCTGATTTTGTTTGCCATGTATCTGTCCGGTTTATTAGTGTATATGTAATAATTAGTTTTATGTCTAAATGCTGCTCTGACTGCCTGATCATTCAGAATATTAGCGAGGGTTGAGCGTTTCTTGTAATATCCTCAATAGTGCATCAGACTGTGTGAGTTTGTTGTTTCTCTAGGGTTTCAATGTCATCTTGTAAGATTTTTCTTTGTGTGTTAGCTTTTTAAGATATATAGATTTTTCTTTTATTAGCAGGCCTCTCAAAAAGATCTTATTAGCTGCCCATGTAGAAATAGGGTTAATAGTGGACCCCGTATTAATGTCCCAGTAATTTTTCATTTGTCCGTGGGATCTTTGAGGCTTGTTGGATCAATTGTCAACGACCTAGTCTGCCCAGTACTCTGCAGATTACCCAGTTGTAGTTAAACTATTGAATGGTCCGACCATACACGTGTTAGGCTTTTTTAATGTGTATTTTAGTTTAATTTTATTGGTAGTTAGTTTAATATTAGTTAAATAGTTATACTAGTTTTGTTAGTTTAAACTTAGTTTTTTTTAATTTGACAGGTAAGACTTAATTTAAGATAGTGAAATTGTAATTTTAATATTAAGTTAGGGGGCGCGTTAGGTTTAGGGGTCACTAGTTTAAATTAGTTTAATGCGATGTGGGGGGCTTGCGGTTTAGGGGTTAATAGATTTATTATAGTGGCGGCGGTGTAGGGCTTAATAACTTTAGTATAGTGGGGGCGATGTGGGCGGATGACAGATTGGGGTTAATATTTAAATAGTGTTTGCGATGCGGGAGGGCGGCGGTTTAGGGGTTAATAGGTAGTTTATGGGGGTTTAGTGCACTTTGTAGCAGTTTAGTTATGATTTTTATGTTACAGATTTGTAGCGTAAAACTCATAAATACTGCTTTTAGATTGCAAAACGGATCTTGTCGGTATAGGCTGGAACGCAGGTTTTTTAGCCTCACCGCAAAACTCGTAATGGCAGCGCTATGGAAGTCCCATGAAAAAAAACGTAATTTTTATGTGTGCGGGACTGACGTTGCGTTACAGGCTAAAAGGCTTGCGATACAGCTATACCGACAAGAATTGTAATAGCTGCAGTCCGGTTTTAACGCTGAAATTGACATTTTTTTCAGCGTTAAAATCCGAACGCACAACGCGTAATCTAGGTGATTATTAACACATTATTTGATGTTTTACTTTTATTTTATGTATTTTTGAAAATATACACATTTTAAATCTGATGACTACAACACATTCCAAAAAAGTTGGGACAGTCGACTGTTTACCACTGTAAACACCTAGATTACGAGTTTTGCGTTATGATTCAAATAGCATCGTTATGGCAAATAACGATGCTTTTTCCCTAACGCCGGTATTACAAGTCTTGTCAGAATAGCTGCACCGCACACCTTTTTGGCCGTCACGTGACTTCAGTACCGCACTTTAAAAAAAAGTTTTTTCATTTTTCAATGGGACTTCCATAGCGCCGGTATTACGAGTTTGCCTGGGAGGCCAAAAAGTGAGCGGTACAGCCTAAAATGACAAGAGCTGTACCCAGGGCCGCCACTAGAAATTTTGGGGCCCCTGACTTAACCATTGATCAGGCCCCCCCACCTTTGACATGTGCAATTTTTGACCAAGTGACTAAAACGTATATGTACTTTATTCTTAAGTGTCTATTTAAACTTGGAAATGCTGTAAAGGTAGTAACATACACTGAAACACACACACACTCACACATAAGGATTCACATATAGGCACTCTAGCAAACACGCAAAAAAACTCAGACACAGACACCCAAACAGACACTTAGCACTTGTTTACATTGACCTGACAATTAATGAGGTAAACTACAGTTTTGTAAAAAAAGGAGATTTAGAAAACAAAATATGGAGTTCTGATTGAACTCGGAAACATCTATTCCCTCCTTATTGCAAGAATTTAAAAAATTCCAAGCAATATCAAATTTCTCCATCAACACATCGAAATCGGAAGCTCTAAATATTAACCTGGACCCCCAGACTCTAGCCAGAATTAAAACTCTAATTCATTTTACTTGGTGTCCTCACTCCTTACACTACTTAGGCATAGAACTAACCCCATCAATAGAAAATACCTTCAAATTAAATTACCTCCCCATTCAAAAGACTATCATAAGAGACCTATCTTCCTGGCTCTCTAAAAAGATTTCATAGCTCGGTAGAATCAATGTTCTGAAAATGAATATTTTCCCCAGGCTTCTATATATCATGCAGGCCTTACTGATTCCAATCCCTAAAAATTACATTCCCGCCATCCAGAAAGCTTTCAGCGATTATGTCTGGCGTAGACGCCCTCCCAGGATTAATAAACATACTATGCAGACTCCTAAAATCCAAGGTGGTCTGGGAATACCCAACATAACTAAGTATCGTCAAGCTATTTTCTTGAAGAGAATTGTCGACTGGTATGTTCACTTCAACCACAAAAGATGGGTCCAAATAGAACATTCTATGTCTGGCGCACCTCATCTAGGTAGACTTTGTTGGAACCCGTCCCAATTGACACCTAATGCTGGACTTAGATCTCAACTCATAGCAGAAACATATAAAATTTGGAATACAACTCTAGCAACACACCCGTACGTTTCCTCGAGACCCTCCCCTCTAACATCCATCATTGATAACGACCAATTTTCCTTTTCGCTTAGAGGCAACCCCACATTCCTTCTATAGAGATGTTCCTATACACTTTATCTCATCCAATGAAAAAATCCTCCCCCAATCTTCCGTAATAGACAAGGGATACACCATTTTTCGAAACTGGTTCCATTACACTCGCGTCCATCATTTTATAACACACCACAAACAATTCAAGAACATGGTAAGACCCCTGACAAACTTTGAACTTTTATGCATAAGTACCCCTCCAATAACCCATACCCTGCCAACAATCTACAAAATTCTAACACAAACCCTTCCAGGTCATTTACCCACCTTTGTTGAAAGATGGGAGGAAGATGCGGACATGGTTTTGGTAACCTAGCGCATATGTGGTGGTGGTGCAATTCAATCCAAATTTTCTGGAGATCTATAATTGGAGAAATGGAGTCCATACTTGGGGTTCAATTCTCGTTGGACCCTATACTGTGGCTCTTGAACAAGCCCCCCAAAATGAAATCCAAACACTGCCTTAAATTATTCTATATAATGTCCAACAGTGGGAGATATCTCCTTGCTAGAAATTGGAGAAATCTAAAGAGGCCCCCACCTTTTCATGTGGAAAAGCAGAGTTACAGAATTACTTAATATAGAAGAGTTTTACTATCTTAAAAAATCTCAAGATGGACACGTACGCGGAAATGTCTAACTTGTGGGAACAGTACCTTAAGAAACAATGATTCCTAGCTTCTGAGTTAGATAGGACACAAAGAATAGAACCCCGATATATTGCAGCCCAAGCAGATGAGACATAACCTTTAAGGCTTAATTAATGAATTAACTTACCAATATCTATTATAAACTAGTCGGTCCCAGTAAACCCAATCCTCTTGACAGTGTACTTATTCTTTTCCTTTCCTCCTCCTTCCCCCCTCTACTCTCTTTCTACTTCTCTTTTTTCTTTACCCCTGTACAAGCATATACAATGTAATTGCATCATTTATCGTAGATGGCTAGATGAAGAAAAGTACTTTTAAAAGGTTGTCATATGTTTGTTTGATATTTTCCCCAACCAAGAGCACCACTTCAAATATAGTGTACAAATGTTCCCATCTGTCAGCTGTACTTGTGGATTTTGAAAATGCTGTACTCTATATGGTCTTGGTGGAACCATAAGCTGTGGTACTCATACCATTAGATCTGGTTAAATGCAGGATTTAAGCTTGTTGGTATGCATTTCAAAATTAAGTCAGCTGTAGAGTAAACTGAACAGTTTTAAGTTAACCTGTCTCATTTCCAACGCTGAGCAATCTTAGTCTGAGTGTATAACATGTTATGCAGATGTAAAAATCTTAGATAAAATGCCTCCTTGTATCTGGAAAGTCCTTGCTTAAATGGGCAGTAAACTGGAATGTAATATATATCATTTGTGTATTGAGGAGGAAACATTTTTGCATGGTTTTAAATATAGAATTTCTACAGCATTGTCAAATAATCATAAATACACTGCTGCTAAAAAAATGTGTTTTTACGGACCCCTGGCCCCACCATACAACTACTACCACACTGAAGTTACAATCTTAAATTGCACAAAGAAATAAAAAACATTTGCTAAGTAAGTCCTACCTCCTCTGCAAATGAAAGTGATCTGCCGTCTGACTCAGGCACACACTGTACAAACAAAGTGCCAAGTCTGTCTCACACTGTGCATAGTGGTTTAGTGGACACTCAGAAATCCTATCAAATGCTAATACTTTACTCCTTGTAATAACATTTCCCATGCTCAATTAGCACTCTGCTGTAGTACCCACTGGTGGCTGCCAAAATGTAAAAAAAAAATTTTTTTTTTTTAATTCTTGCCTCATGGGGCCCCCCTAGCCCATTGGGCCCCTGACAGGAGTCACCCCCTGATGGCGGCCCTGGCTGTACCGCTATCTAAAGTCAGTAGTTATGAGTTTTATGCTACAAAGCTGTAACGTAAAACTCATAACTTAAGTGTTACAAAGTGCACTAAACACCCATAAATGACCTATTAACCCCTAAACCAAGGCCCTCCCGCATCGCAAACACTAAAATAAAATTATTAACCCTTATTCTGCCGCTCCGGACATCGTCGCCACTATTATAATTTATTAACCCCTATTCCGCAGTTCCCCGACATCGTCGCCACCCATAATAAACCTATTAACCCCTAATCTGCCGTCCGCCCACACCGCCACTATAATAAACCTATTAACCCCTAAACCGCAAGCCCCCACAGCGAAATATACTAAATTAAACCTATTAACCCCTAAACATCTGGCCTCCCACATCACTGCATAAATATATTAATATATTAAGCATAAGCCTAACCCTAACACCCCCTAACTTAAATATAATTAAAATAAATCTTAATAAAATGTACAATTTTTAACTTAATAATTCCTATTTAAAACTAAATACTTACTTACCTGTGAAATAAAACCTAAGCTAGCTACAATATAACTAATAGTTTTATTGTAGCTAGCTTAGGTTTTATTTTTATTTCACAGGTAAGTTTGTATTTATTTTAACTAGGTAGACTAGTTAGTAAATAGTTATTAACTATTTACTAGCACCCGAGTTAAAATAAACCTAACCTGCCTTACACTAACACCTAACATTACAATCAAATTAAATTAATCAAATACAATTATCTAAATTACAAAAAAAAAACCTCTAAATTACACACAATAAAAAACTAAATTTATCAAAAATAAACTAATTACTCCTAATCTAATAGCCCTATCAAAATCCCCCCCCCCCGAATAAAAAACCCTAGCCTACACTAAACTGCCAATGGCCCTTAAAAGGGCCTTTTGTAGAGCATTGCCCCAAAGATATCAGCTCTTTTACCAGAAAAAAAATACAAACAACCCCCCAACAGTAAAACCCACCACCCACACCCCCCAAATAAAAACCTATCTAAATAAACCTAAGCTAACCATTGCCCTGAAAATGGCATTTGGATGGACATTGCCCTTAAAAGGGCATTTAGCTCTTTTGCTGCCCAAAACCCTAAGCTAAAAATAAAACCCACCCAATAAACCCGTAAAAAAAACCTAACACTAACCCCCGACGATCCACTTACAGTTTTCGAAGATCGGACATCCATCCTCATCCAAGTGGGCAGAAGTCTTAATCCAGACGGCGCGGAGCGGGTCCATCTTAAAGACATCCGGCACGGAGCATCCTCTTCTTCCGATGGTCGCTGTAGAATGAAGTTTCCCTTTAAGTGACGTCATCCAAGATAGTGTCCCTTACATTCCGATTGGCTGAATTCTATCAGCCAATAGCAATTAAAGGGGAAAAAATCCTATTGGCTGTTGCAATCAGCTAATAGGATTGAGCTAGCATTCTATTGGCTGATTGCAACAGCCAATAAGATTTTTTTCCCCTTTAATTCCTATTGGCTGATAGAATTCTTTCAGCCAGTCAGAATGTATGGGACGCCACTTAATGGAATGACGTCACTTAAATGGAAACTTCATTCTACAGCGACCATCAGAAGAAGAGGATGCTCCGTGCCGGATGTCTTGAAGATGGACCCCCTCCGCGCTGGATGGATGAAGATAGAGATGCCGGCTTGGATGAAGACTTCTGCTGCCTGGATGAGGATGGATGTCCGGTCTTCGAAAACTGTAAGTGGATCGTCGGGGGTTAGTTTTAGGTTTTTTTTAAGGGTTTATTGGGTGGGTTTTATTTTTAGCTTAGGGTTTGTGCAGCAAAAGAGCTAAATGCCCTTTTAAGGGCAATGCCCATCCAAATGCCCTTTTCAGGGCAATGGTTAGCTTAGGTTTATTTAGGGGGTTTGGTTGTGTGGGTGGTGGGTTGTTTGTATTTTTGCTGATATCTTTGGGGCAATACCCCGCAAAAGGCCCTTTTATGGGCCATTGGCAGTTTAGTGTAGGCTAGGGTTTTTTTTTATTTTGGGGGGGCTTTTTTATTTTGATAGGGCTATTAGATTAGGAGTAATTAGTTCTTATGTTTGATAATTTCGTTTTTATTTTGTGTAATTTAGTGGGGGTTTTTTGTAATTTAGATAATTGTATTTAATTTTAATTTATTTGATTGGATTGTAATGTTAGGTTTAATTGTAAGACAGGTTAGGTTTTATTTTACAGGTACATTTGTATTTATTTAACTAGGTAGTTAGTAAATAGTTAATAACTATTTAATAACTAATCTACCTAGTTAAAATAAATACAAACTTACTTGTGAAATAAAACCTAAGCTAACTACAATGTAACTATTAGTTATTTTGTAGTTAGCTTAGGTTTTATTTCACAGGTAAGTATGTATTTATTTTTAAATAGGAATTATTTAGTTAAAAATTGTAAGTTTTATTTAGATTTATTTTAATTATATTTAAGTTAAGGGGTGTTAGGGTTAGACTCGGGCTTAGGGTTATGTTAGGGTTAGGTTTAGGGGTTAATATATTTATTTAGTGTTAGTGATGTTGGAGGCCAGAGGTTTAGGGGTTAATAACTTTAGTATAGTGGCGTCGACATTGAGGGCGGCAGATTAGGGGTTAATAACTTTATGTAGGTGGCGGCGATGTTGGGGGCGGCAGATTAGGGGTTAATAAGTGTAGGTAGGTGGCGGCGATGTCGGGGGCGGCAGATTAGGGGTTAATAACTGTATTGTAGGTGGCGGTGATGTTGGGGGCGGCAGATTAGGGGTGTTTAGACATGGTTTTTATTTTAGGTTTAAACGTAACTTTTTCTTTCCCCATAGACATCAATGGGTCTGCGTTACAGAGCTTTTCTTTCCGCAATCACAGGTGTTAGGCTTCTTTTTTGCCGGCTCTCCCCATTGATGTCTATGGGGAAATTATGCACAAGCACGTCTCAGCAGCGCTTGTATTTGAGTGAGGTATGGAGCTCAACGCCACCATATCGCCCGCGCAAGCCTGGTTTTTTCACACCTGTAATATTACGTTATGAAAGGGGCGCAATGAAAATAATGTACACAAAGTTAGCGATTAGCCATAATGCCACAACTTGTAATCTAGCTGATTGTTATATAATTATGCACATAGTGCAGGATGATATAACAACATTATCTTAGCGAGAGCTTTTAAAATCAATAGATTTTTGAGAATTTAGATCTTAAAGCTGCACTTACCTGGTCTCCTTTCCAGGCTCTTTTAATCTGGTCTTCTTTTTCAAAAGCGATTCGCAGGCGTGCTGTCTAATCACATTGTGCCTAATTGCGTTATTGAATTTAATGTAGCTCGCTACCAGAGCGGAAGCGAGCTACATTAAGTTCAATAGCTCAAAGCTCTTTTGAAAAAGCAGACCAGATTAGTAGAGCCTGGAAAGTAGACCAGGTAAGTGCAGCTGTGAGAACTAAAATCTTAAATCTTTTGATTTTAAAAGCTCTCGCTAAGATAATGTTATATAATTATGAACTATGTGCAGAATATTTGAACATTATTTTTTTGTTTACTGTCCCTTTAAGTTTAGCAAGCAGAATTTACCCCAATTCATCCATTATGCATGTCTTCAGCTGCGCAACTATACGGGGTCTTCGTTTCCTTATTTTGCGCTTCATAATACGCCACACATTCTCAATCGGCGACAGGTCAGGACTGCAGACAGGCTATGCTAGCACCCGCACTCTCTGCTTATGCAACCATGCACTTGTAATCCGGCAGAATTTGGTTTGGTGTTGTCCTGCTGGAAATTGCAGGGACGCCCCTGGAAAAGACGACATCTGGATAGCAGCATATGTTGCTCCAAAATGTATACATATCTTTCTGCATTAATGGTGCACACACAGATGTGCAAGTTACCCATGCCATGGGCACTGACACCGACATACCATGACAGACGCTGGCTTTTGGACCTGACGCTGATAACAGCTTGGATGGTCCTTTTCCTCTTTGGCCCAGAGAACACAACGACTGTTTTTTCCAAAAACTATTTGAAATTTTGACTCATTGGACCACAAAACACGATTTCATTGTGCTACTGTCCATCTCAAATGAGATCGAGCCCAGAGAAGTCGGCTATGCTTCTGGACAGAGTTGATGTATGGCTTCTGCTTTGCATAGTAAAGCCTTACCTTGCATCTGTGGATGCAGCGGTGAATGGTGTTGACTGACAAAGGTTTTGAGCTCATGTCAGGCTATCCATTACAGACTCATGACAGTTTTTGAGACAGTGACGTCTGAGGGATCGGAGATCACGGACATTCAGAAATGGTTTTCGGCCTTGCCCTTTACGCACCGAGTTTTGACTGGATTCCTTGAAACTTTTAATTACATTTTGCACTGTAGAAGGTGAAATGCCCCAAATCCTACAGATTTGTCTTTGGGGAATGTTGTTCTGAAAGTGTTGGATTATTCACTGACTCATCTGTTGGCAGATTAGCGAGCTCGGCCCATCCTTGCTCTTGAAGGACTAGGCCTTTTTTGGAGGCCCCTTATATACTATAATTACACGATTGCTTCAGCTGTTTCACATCATCTTATCTTCTTATTTCAACTTGTCACATCACTATTAGTCCTACATTGCCCTTATCCCAACTTTTTTGGAGTGTGTTGCAGCCATCGTATTTGAGATGAGTGTATATTTTCAAAAATACATTAATTTCACAAAGTAAAACATCAAATAATGTGTTTTCAATATAGTACAGGGTGAATTGAATTTTTAAATTACGCCCCCCCCCCATAATGTCTCAACTTTTTCAGATATGGGGATGTACTTCTATTATCAAATTTTGTTTGTTCTCATGGTATCCTTTTTTGAAGAGCATACTCCTGCCACAGTCGTGATTACAGGTTTCTCAATTGAGACCATGCTCACACATCTAGGGGGGCTATTTGGGCCCTGAAGTAAGCACTGGCATCACTTCACCTGCATCATGTCTGTCTACTCTGTGTGCCCTCATGCAATGCAGGCTCACAGTTGATGATTTGTCAGTGTATATTATCTGGCACATTCTAAACAAGAGGGAAGGATGACTCATATTTATAGAAAAAAATCTACTTCTGCTCCCTTGAAATGGGGGGGGGGGAGGCTAGATCTAGTTACACCCCTGTCTGCTGCCATCTCTTGATGCCCATACAGTTTTGTTTTTGTTTTTTTTTACACTCAATGCTCTATGGAGGAAACTCATGAAGACAGAGAGATTTACAGAAGTAGAGGGTCACAAGGATAGAGAGTATATCTTCTGGCCTCACAGTGACACTAGAGTGTTTTGAGGGCAGTAACAGATTTGTAAAACAATGTTCTAGTGGGTCCATTGTAATGTTATGAAGTTCAGGAGCAGACACAGGATGGAATGTACCCTTTAGAGCTCCTAATACTGTAACCAACCATGGCCACCTCCTGAAGTTCCTGGAACAAGGATTATTTTATTCCTGCGAGAGAAAGGGTTCAGTGGCACTACCTATAGAGTTAGAATGCCTACACCCTCTTTGTATTCATTAGCTCCTTAGCTATATATCGGGGTGGGTGGTGCTGTGTATTAAATAATCAGAACAGAAGTGTGATGGGTTGAGGACCCATCATAGAATACACTATTAGCACTCATGGTAGGCATGTGTGACATGAGATAACTAAATAGAAAATGAACACCAAATGGTTAGAGAGATCTCATTAGGTTTGATAAAACATAACTTTTATTATATACACATAAAATCAGAGTTAAAATTCAGGGATGTGCAAATTAAAAATCAAAAAACTCCTAGTAAGGTAATGAAATACGCAAATTCTTGCCCAAATGTGAAGATAAATAGCAAAAATATGAAGATATGCTTGTTATGGCGATACCTGGGTATTCAATACTCCACGTTCAGAATGTAGATAAACACTCTGTCAGTGGAATAATACCAAATTTCTCCACTACTAGAGATTAATTATAATCCTCAAATTGAAGCAATAACATAGTAGCTCTATAGAGTTACGTTAATGTAATAATATCTAGTACCATGTGGATTTAGATATAAAAAGTCAGCATAATGAGTTCCATTAGTAACGTGCTGACTTATAATAATATTTGTTTGGCCCAGTATCAACCTTAGGAATCTACAATTCTTGTGTATTCCAGAAGTTCTCAGATATTATTATCAGAACCCCTTCTGAATTGTAGATAAAATTATAAGATAGTATAACCATTATACCAGTCAGTGTGTTTGGTGCATACTTGTGCATACTTAGGTATCTAGTCATCTGCTTAACACATATTGGGTAGAATCACATAGGGTTAATAATAATTATTTGGAATTGGTATCTGATTCATCAGTTGAATTGATTTATAATCTCCAAATATTATTATATACGTAATGGTTAGAACCACTTTATTCACCACATTAAGCACAATGTTTTTGCAAGTTGTTATTAGCTCTTTATTAAAGAACCACTTCAGCTATTGACAGGGGATTAGTCGCTGGATGGGGACAAGAGTTAGTAGCTATTTAACTTAAATACTTGGTATTGTAGTTGAATTGAATAGTTAGGTGAGATTTGTAAGTAACGTAGGCTGTAATGTGACACCCTATGTAGTATGTCTGTGGTAATACTGCCTCTGTGTTTGAAATTAATGCACATTAGTTGCTGGCAGCTGCATCAAAGTTAATTTCACACACCCGTGTGAGACTCTGCTTATGTTTAGTATATTAAGAGTAACCACATATAGGATGACACTTGGATCATTTACGTTATACAACCCAGCTTAAGGTTAAATAGGTACAATAGTAGGCGTTAGTATCTATGTGGTGAATCGGTAACACTCGATAGAAACAGATGAGGAGTTGTGAGTTAATGCAGCGCAACATATAAGCGCTTCCTTGCACCGATATCTAGATTCAATTCACTCCGTCTAATAACTGTTTATATCCGATGTTGTATTAAATATCAGCCATTATAGGTATATCTGCTTGTTCACCACTAAAGCGTTATTAACATGAGTATACCCCCATCACTAACTTAAGCTCAAAAGGCTGTTCGTGGTCTTGGCAACTAATCTTATCCCTGTGGTTGTCTTGCACCATATAGCTCATAACATTATCTAGGTTAAATTAATCATTAACAGCTTGCTAAGTCGGTTCTGAACCGCAAAAGTAAATAGATATTCAAGGAGAAGATACCAAAACGATACCCCTACTAAGAGTTTAAACCCTAACAAACACAGGAGCTCCCTGACTCCTCACCAGTTCCCTAACATGTTTCGCCATTCTCACGGCTTTCTCAAAGGGGGGTGTGTTGGTATAATGGTTATACTATCTTATAATTTTATCTACAATTCAGAAGGGGTTCTGATAATAATATCTGAGAACTTCTGGAATACACAAGAATTGTAGATTCCTAAGGTTGATACTGGGCCAAACAAATATTATTATAAGTCAGCACGTTACTAATGGAACTCATTATGCTGACTTTTTATATCTAAATCCACATGGTACTAGATATTATTACACTAACGTAACTCTATAGAGCTACTATGTTATTGCTTCAATTTGAGGATTATAATTAATCTCTAGTAGTGGAGAAATTTGGTATTATTCCAATGACAGAGTGTTTATCTACATTCTGAACGTGGAGTATTGAATACCCAGGTATCGCCATAACAAGCATATCTTCATATTTTTGCTATTTATCTTCACATTTGGGCAAGAATTTGCGTATTTCATTACCTTACTAGGAGTTTTTTGATTTTTAATTTGCACATCCCTGAATTTTAACTCTGATTTTATGTGTATATAATAAAAGTTATGTTTTGTCAAACCTAATGAGATCTCTCTAACCATTTGGTGTTCATTTTCTATTTAGTTATCTCATGTCACACATGCCTACCATGAGTGCTAATAGTGTATTCTAGGATGGGTCCTCAACCCATCACACTTCTGTTCTGATTATTTTATTCCTACCTATCCCCCACGTGGGTTATATCGGTGCTGATATTAGCTACAAGTATTATATCCATATAGTATGAGAGATTTATGCTTTTACATTAAATTCGTTATTTTCAAGACTTTAAAAAGACCTGACCCCACTCTTGTTTGTGTCCATCCTTTGTGTAGTCTGTTATTTCATATGGGCTCTAGCTCTGCTATTTCTGAACAGAATGTGTATGGTAGTTGTGCTATGTACAAGCAAGGAGGACACTTACAAAGACTCTGTAAAGTTTCTTCCTAGTTCAGTAAAGCAAAATATATAATATATGCATGCAACGCAAAAGCAGAAAAGGGTGCTCTAGTGATGCAATATCAGAAAGAAGCCCCCTTAATAATACTCGCTAATATAGTGCACCTAACAGATGCCAGAATTAAAATTAGCAGTTTGTCAAGAGAAAGAAAAACCATTTAAATTTAAAGAGACAGTAACGGTTTTTGATAATTTTATTTTCTTTCATGTAATTAGCAAGAGTCCATGAGCTAGTGACGTATGGGATATACATTCCTACCAGGAGGGGCAAAGTTTCCCAAACCTTAAAATGCCTATAAATACACCCCTCACCACACCCACAAATCAGTTTTACAAACTTTGCCTCCTATGGAGGTGGTGAAGTAAGTTTGTGCTAGATTCTACGTTGATATGCGCTCCGCAGCAGGTTGGAGCCCGGTTTTCCTCTCAGCGTGCAGTGAATGTCAGAGGGATGTGAGGAGAGTATTGCCTATTTGAATGCAATGATCTCCTTCTACGGGGTCTATTTCATAGGTTCTCTGTTATCGGTCGTAGAGATTCATCTCTTACCTCCCTTTTCAGATCGACGATATACTCTTATATATATACCATTACCTCTACTGATTCTCGTTTCAGTACTGGTTTGGCTTTCTACTACATGTAGATGAGTGTCTTAGGGTAAGTAAGTCTTATTTTTTGTGACACTCTAAGCTATGGTTGGGCACTTTATATGTAAAGTTCTAAATATATGTCTTTAAAATTATATTTGCCATGATTCAGGATAATCAGTATTCCTTATTTCAGACTGTCAGTTTCATTATTTGGGATAATGCATATGAATAAATATTTTTTTCTCACCTTGAAAATTTTTCAGTTGACTTTTTTCCCTGCGGGCTGTTAGGCTCGCGGGGGCAGAAAATGCTTCAATTTATTGCGTCATTCTTGGCGCAAACTTTTTTGGCGCAAAATTTTGTCATTTCCGGCGCCGTAGTTGACGCCGGAAGTTTGTTCGTTGTTACGTCATTTTTTGACGCATGTGTGTTCAGACGTTTTTTTGCGTCAAAAAATGTGGGCGTCGTTTTCGGCGTCAGAGGACGTGGCGTCATACTTGGCGCCAAAAAATATGGGCGTTGTACTTGGCGCCAATAATGTGGGTGTCATACTTGGCGCCAAAAATGTGGGCGTCATACTTGTTCACTTTTTCTCACATTATTTAAGTCTCACTTTTTTGTTGCTTCTGGTTGCTAGAAGCTTGTTTGTTTTGCATTTTTTCCCATTCCTGAAACTGTCATTTAAGGAATTTGATAATTTTGCTTTATATGTTGTTTTTTTCTATTACATATTGCAAGATTTTCCATACACTGTTCCTGGATCAGAACATACTGAGGGATTCCTGTTGACTGAGATCAGTCCTACCAAAGCTAAGTTCATTTATTTTAAATGTTATGAATGTTTATCTTTAGCTATGGTTTGTAATAAGTTATCATGATAAACTTTTACATGCAGAATCCATTAGTATTTATGCTTTATATATTGCTATTCTTTTTACATCGTATGTACAAGATATACTTAGAAATTTATAAGAATGTTTTTCTGATTCTATTTTAAAGGCTTTGTCTGACATCCCACCTTCTAATAAATTTTTAGGTCTTTTTCAAACTTCTTTTTTAGTTGATGAAGTTTCAAATGACCAACAACATAATGAATTATCCTTCTCTGATGGTGTTTTTTTCTCATTCAGAATTTTTCTTCATCAGATATTGACACTAACAAATCTACTTTTTTATTTTTTAATAGAGTACATTTGTTCTTGTTCAAAAGGTGTTGATTATTTTGGATATTGAAGTAACTAGTTCTTTGGATTTTAAAGACTAGCTAAACATTTAAATTCTGCTTATTTATCTTCTGTGATTTCTTCAGAGGTTTTTTCCAGTTCCTGATACTAGGGAATGGAATAGGCTGAGAATTTTCTTTTAGTCCTTCTTTAAGGTTTTTTAAATTATATTATTTGCCGGCAGTTAGTTTTGAGGAAAGATTCCCCAAGTTAATGGGGCTATCTCTTCTCCTGCTAAATATACTATTATTCTTATAGCAAATAGTATTTATTTTTTTCCTTCAGATGGTTGTATCTTATTTAAGGAAAATTATTTTCAGGTACTTTTCTTAGACCTGTAATTTATTTGGCT
The DNA here is from genome assembly GCF_027579735.1 of Bombina bombina. Taxonomy (NCBI): domain Eukaryota; kingdom Metazoa; phylum Chordata; class Amphibia; order Anura; family Bombinatoridae; genus Bombina; species Bombina bombina. The sequence goes on from NC_069501.1 coordinate 38,771,232, forward strand.
GATGTTGCAATTGCTTCATCTTTCTGGTTGGATACTTTAAGATCAAGTATCAGACTTGTTTAGCATTGTTAAAAGGACAAAATCTACTACTCATTTGAGGTTCAGACTAAGTGCTATTGCATTGTCTTGTTTTCTTGCATTTGTTGATTGTGCAAGTTCAGTGTGTTGACTTGTCCTTTAACTTAATTAACATGCTAATAATTTCATTTGTGTTGTCATTTTATTAAATATTTTTGCAAATGAGGTTTAATCTATGTCTTTAGCTATTTTAGCTAGAAGAACTTTGTGATTTCATTCTTGGAATGCTAATTTGATTTCTAAAATCCATTTCTCTTGTTAAGTGTATCCAGTCCACGGATCATCCATTACTTGTGGGATAGTCTCCTTCCCAACAGGAAGTTGTAAGAGGATCACACACAGCAGAGCTGCTATATAGTTCCTCCCCTCACTTCCATATCCAGTCATTCTCTTGCAACTCTCAACAAAGATGGACGTAGTAAGAGGAGAGTGGTGTATTATAGTTAGTTTTTTAACTTCAATCAAAAGTTTGTTATTTTTAAATGGTACCGGAGTGTACTGTTTCATCTCAGGCAGCATTAGAAGAAGAATCTGCCTGTGATTTCTATGATCTTAGCAGAAGTAACTAAGATCCATTGCTGTTCTCACATATTCTGAGGAGTGAGGTAACTTCAGAGAGGGAATGGCGTGCAGGTTTTCCTGCAATAAGGTATGTGCAGTTAATATTTTTCTAGGCATGGAATTTGCTAGAAAATGCTGCTGATACCGGATTAATGTAAGTAAAGCCTTAAATGCAGTGATAGCGACTGGTATCAGGCTTATTAATAGAGATACATATTCTTATAAAAGTGTAATATAAAACGTTTGCTGGCATGTTAATCGTTTTTATATATGTTTGGTGACAAAACTTATTGGGGCCTAGTTTTTTTTCCACATGGCTGGTTTGATTTTTGCCTAGAAACAGTTCCTGAGGCTTTCCACTGTTGCAATATGAGTGGGAAGGGCCTATTTTAGTGCTTTTCTGTGCAGCTAAAAATACTGACAGAGACATTCAGCTTCCCTCTGCATGATACAGGACATCTCTGAAGGGCTCAAAAGGCTTCAAAGTCGTGTTTGAGGAGGGTAACAATCACAGTAGACTGTGGCAGTTGTTGTGACTGTGTTTAAAAAACGTTTTTGTCATTTATTATTCTGTTTTTGTTATTAAGGGGTTAATCATCCATTTGCAAGTGGATGCAATGCTCTGCTGACTTGTTACATACACTGTAAAAATTTTGTTAGTGTAACTGCCTTTTTTCACTGTTATTTCAAATTTTGTCAAAATTTGTTTCTCTTAAAGGCACAGTAACGTTTTTTATATTGCTTGTTAACTTGCTTTAAAGTGTTTTCCAAGCTTGCTAGTCTCATTGCTAGTCTGTACAAACATGTCTGAAACAGAGGATACTTGTTCATTATGTTTAAAAGCCATGGTGGAGCCCCATAGGAGAATGTGTACTAAATGTATTGATTTCACCTTAAACAGTAAAGATCAGCCTTTATCTATAAAAGAATTGTCACCAGAGGGGTCTGTCGAGGGGGAAGTTATGCCGACTAACTCTCCCCACGTGTCGGACCCTTCGCCTCCTGCTCAAGGGACGCACGCTAATATGGCGCCAAGTACATCAGGGACACCCATAGCGATTACTTTGCAGGACATGGCTGCAATCATGAATAATACCCTGTCAGAGGTATTATCCAGATTGCCTGAATTGAGAGGCAAGCGCTATAGCTCTGGGGTTAGACGAGATACAGAGCGCGTAGATGCTGTAAGAGCCATGTCTGATACTGCGTCACAATATGCAGAACCTGAGGACGGAGAGCTTCAGTCTGTGGGTGACGTCTCTGAATCGGGGAGACCTGATTCAGAGATTTCTAATTTTAAATTTAAGCTTGAGAACCTCCGTGTATTGCTTGGGGAGGTATTAGCTGCTCTGAATGACTGTGACACAATTGCAGTGCCAGAGAAATTGTGTAGGCTGGATAAATACTATGCAGTGCCGGTGAGTACTGATGTTTTTCCAATACCTAAAAGGCTTACAGAAATTATTAGTAAGGAGTGGGATAGGCCCGGTGTGCCCTTTTCCCCACCTCCTATATTTAGAAAAATGTTTCCAATAGATGCCACTACACGGGACTTATGGCAGACTGTCCCTAAGGTGGAGGGAGCAGTTTCTACTTTAGCAAAGCGTACCACTATCCCGGTTGAGGACAGTTGTGCTTTTTCAGATCCAATGGATAAAAAAATTAGAGGGTTACCTTAAGAAAATGTTTATTCAACAAGGTTTTATTTTACAGCCCCTTGCATGCATTGCGCCTGTCACTGCTGCGGCGGCATTCTGGTTTGAGGCTCTGGAAGAGGCCATCCATACAGCTCCATTGACTGAAATTGTTGACAAGCTTAGAACTCTTAAGCTAGCTAACTCATTTGTTTCTGATGCCATTGCTCATTTGACTAAACTAATGGCTAAGAATTCCGGATTCGCCATCCAGGCGCGTAGGGCGCTATGGCTCAAATCCTGGTCAGCTGATGTGACTTCAAAGTCTAAATTACTCAACATTCCTTTCAAGGGGTAGACCTTATTCGGGCCTGGTTTGAAAGAAATTATTGCTGACATTACTGGAGGTAAGGGTCATACCCTTCCTCAGGACAGGGCCAAATCAAAGGCCAAACAGTCTAATTTTCGTGCCTTTCGAAATTTCAAGGCAGGTGCAGCATCAACTTCCTCTGCTTCAAAACAAGAGGGAACATTTGCTCAATCCAAGCAGGCCTGGAAACCTAACCAGTACTGGAACAAGGGCAAGCAGGCCAGAAAGCCTGCTGTTGCCTCTAAGACAGCATGAAGGAGCGGCCCCCTATCCGACAACGGATCTAGTAGGGGGCAGACTCTCTCTCTTCGCCCAGGCGTGGGCAAGAGATGTTCAGGATCCCTGGGCGTTGGAGATCATATCTCAGGGATATCTTCTGGACTTCAAAGCTTCTCCTCCACAAGGGAGATTTCACCTTTCAAGATTATCTGCGAACCAGATAAAGAAAGAGGCATTCCTAAGCTGCGTAAAAGATCTCCTTGTAATGGGAGTGATCCATCCAGTTCCGCGGACGGAACAAGGACAGGGGTTTTATTCAAATCTGTTTGTGGTTCCCAAAAAAGAGGGAACCTTCAGACCAATTTTGGATTTAAAGATCCTAAACAAATTCCTCAGAGTTCCGTCATTCAAGATGGAAACTATTCGTACCATTTTACCCATGATCCAAGAGGGTCAGTACATGACCACAGTGGACTTAAAGGATGCCTACCTTCACATTCCGATTCACAAGAATCATCATCAGTTCCTGAGGTTTGCCTTTCTAGACAGGCATTACCAATTTGTAGCTCTTCCATTCGGGTTGGCTACAGCCCCAAGAATTTTTACAAAGGTTCTGCGCTCACTTCTGGCGGTCCTAAGACTGCGAGGCATAGCGGTGGCTCCTTACCTGGACGATATCCTGATACAGGCGTCAAGCTTTCAAATTGCCAAATCTCATACAGAGATAGTTCTGGCATTCCTGAGGTCGCATGGGTGGAAAGTGAACGAAGAAAAGAGTTCTCTATCTCCTCTCACGAGGGTTTCCTTCCTAGGGACTCTAATAGATTCTGTAGAAATGAAAATTTACCTGACGGAGTCCAGGTTATCAAAACTTCTAAATGCTTGCCGTGTTCTTCACTCCATTCCGCGCCCCACAGGGGCTTAGTGCATGGAAGTAATCGGCTTAATGGTAGCGGCGATGGACATAGTGCCATTCGCGCGCCTGCGTCTCAGACCGCTGCAATTATGCATGCTCAGTCAGTGGAATGGGGATTACACAGATTTGTCCCCTCTACTAAATCTGGATCAGGAAACCAGAGATTCTCTTCTCTGGTGGTTATCTCGGGCCCATCTGTCCAAGGGTATGACCTTTCGCAGACCAGATTGGACAATTGTAACAACAGATGCCAGCCTTTTAGGTTGGGGTGCAGTCTGGAACTCCCTGAAGGCTCAGGGTTCATGGACTCAGGAGGAGAAACTCCTCCCAATAAATATTCTGGAGTTAAGAGCAATATTCAATGCTCTTCTGGCTTGGCCTCAGCTAGCAACACTGAGGTACATCAGATTTCAGTCGGACAACATCACGACTGTGGCTTACATCAACCATCAAGGGGGAACCAGGAGTTCCCTAGCGATGTCAGAAGTCTCCAAGATAATTCGCTGGGCAGAGACTCACTCTTGCCACCTGTCAGAGATCCATATCCCAGGTGTAGAGAACTGGGAGGCGAATTTTCTAAGTCGTCAGACTTTTCATCCGGGGGAGTGGGAACTCCATCCGGAGGTGTTTGCTCAATTGTTTCTCCGTTGGGGCAAACCAGAATTGGATCTCATGGCGACTTGCCAGAACGCCAAGCTTCCTTGTTACGGATCCAGGTCCAGGGACCCAGAAGCGGCACTGATAGATGCTCTAGCAGCGCCTTGGTTCTTCAACCTGGCTTATGTGTTTCCACCGTTTCCTCTGCTCCCTCGTCTGATTGCCAAAATTAAACAGGAAAGAGCATCGGTGATATTGATAGAGCCTGCATGGCCACGCAGGACCTGGTATGCAGACCTAGTGGACATGTCATCCTTTCTACCATCTGCCTCTGAGACAAGACCTTCTAATACAAGGTCCTTTCAATCATCCGAATCTACTTTCTCTGAGACTGACTGCATGGAGATTGAACGCTTGATCCTATCAAATCATGGCTTCTCCGAGTCAGTAATTGATACTTTAATACAGGCACGAAAGCCTGTCACCAGGAAAATTTACCACAAGATATGGCGTAAATATCTTCATTGGTGTGAATCCAAGAATTACTCATGGAGTAGGGTTAGGATTCCTAGGATATTGTCCTTCCTCCAAGAGGGTTTGGACAAAGGATTATCAGCTAGTTCTTTAAAGGGACAGATTTCTGCTCTGTCTATTCTTTTACACAAGCGTCTGGCAGAAGTTCCAGACGTCCAGGCATTTTGTCAGGCTTTAGTTAGAATTAAGCCTGTGTTTAAACCTGTTGCTCCTCCATGGAGCTTAAACTTGGTTCTTAAAGTTCTTCAAGGGGTTCCGTTTGAACCCCTTCATTCTATTGATATCAAACTTCTTTCATGGAAAGTTCTTTTTCTGATGGCTATTTCCTCTTCCTGATCTTTCATTCAGATAAAGTTGTTCTGCGTACAAAACCTGGGTTTTTACATAAGGTGGTTTCTAACAAGAATATCAATCAAGAGATTGTTGTTCCATCATTATGTACTAATCCTTCTTCAAAGAAGGAACGTCTTTTGCATAATCTAGACGTAGTCCGTGCCTTTAAGTTTTACTTACAGGCTACTAAAGATTTTCGCCAAACATCTAACCTGTTTGTTGTTTACTCTGGACAGAGGAGAGGTCAGAAGGCCTCGGCAACCTCTCTTTCTTATTGGCTTCGGAGTATAATCCGTTTAGCCTATGAGACTGCTGGACAGCAGCCTCCTGAAAGGATTACAGCTCATTCTACTAGAGCTGTGGCTTCCACCTGGGCCTTTAAAAATGAGGCCTCTGTTGAACAGATTTGCAAGGCTGCAACTTGGTCTTCCCTTCATACTTTTTCCAAATTTTCCAAATTTGATACTTTTGCTTCTTCGGAGGCTGTTTTTGGGAGAAAGGTTCTACAGGCAGTGGTTCCTTCCGTTTTAAGTTCCTGCCTTGTCCCTCCCATCATCCGTGTACTTTAGCTTTGGTATTGGTATCCCACAAGTAATGGATGATCCGTGGACTGGATACACTTAACAAGAGAAAACATAATTTATGCTTACCTGATAAATTTATTTCTCTTGTAGTGTATCCAGTCCACGGCCCGCCCTGTCCTTTTCAGGCAGGTCTAAATTTTAATTAAACTACAGTCACCACTGCACCCTATGGTTTCTCCTTTCTCGGCTTGTTTCGGTCGAATGACTGGATATGGCAGTGAGGGGAGGAGCTATATAGCAGCTCTGCTGTGGGTGATCCTCTTGCAACTTCCTGTTGGGAAGGAGAATATCCCACAAGTAATGGATGATCCGTGGACTGGATACACTACAAGAGAAATACATTTATCAGGTAAGCATAAATTATGTTATTTCTTTTTTTCCAAGGTAATCAATTATTTGGTTCATAATTGGATTCAATTCTTTAACTGTTACTATGGGCTTCAAGATTGAGTTCTAAGACTAAAACTTTAAGCTTATATTAGTTTTCTGTTCTTACTACAGAATGGAGTCCTGAATTCTTCCCCAAGTAACATGTTTATAATTGGAAGTTTTTTTCTTCATTCAATTAAGCCTTTTTAAAGTCAGCTCCCCAAATTTGCATGTAGGTGCGGTTCTTATTCCAGCTTGGCTGGTAAGGGGCAGGTTGAGACTTTTTTGAAATTTGTTTGGTTCTATTCGGTTCAAACTTCTTAGACTTTGGGTACAGAATAGGATTCAGAGTAAAACCATCTGTGAGAAGTCTTTTTTCTCTATCATATTCCAGCTATTTCAGTAAGACTAACACTTTCCTGAAGTGTATTCAGACCTATATGTTTTGGGTACTGGTGAAGCGCGGCTGGTCACCCGTTGGGGCTCAAGCGCTGCTCAGACCTGGAGTCTTCTGGGGTATTTATTCCAGTTCCATTTCTAGGAACTGGGTTTTGGGGTTTTATTCAAGACTATTCATTGTTCCAAAGAAAGAAAATCCTTTTGAATTGTCATATAAGTGTACCATCTTTTAGAATGGAGTTTATATGGTCTATTCTGCCTTTTTGGTCAGTGATGGCATTATTTGTTTACAATAGATGCAATAGATGCATATCTTCATTTTCTGTTTTCATTCAGTGTGACAGACCCTTCTGTCAGGACTGAAGGAGTTAACTGTGTTTAGCTTTAAGAAGATAATTTCTAAAGACAGGTTTGCTGGCATCAGCTATAATTAAGTTAGTGTTAAACATTCCATTGTTTAATCACCTCCAGAGTCAGACTGTTGGTGATATGGACTTCATTGTGTCTTATGTTTAACTTGTTATCTGCCTAAGTAAAGTAATGTATTCTATTGTATCATGTCAAAAGGGCGTCTTCCCCTTTTATCTAATGTACAAGAGTCTTTCAACCCCCTCATCTGGGGTCAGACCTGCATAAATACTAGGCATAGCCTTTTAATAAATATCATTCTGTTTTAAACCTGTAAACTGGCTGGGTTGTGAATTGCTGATTCCCTATGCAGGACATTGTTCATCTGGTGTTAACCCTTGGTACACTGTTGGTACCTTAACAATTGGTGGCAAGCGACGGAATGAACCTTATCGCCCAGAAGAGCAACTACACAAGCCAGTAACCTCAGGAAGAGGGGGATTATTACAACACTGACTAAGATGGAAAGAGTACCAGGGATAGAAGGAACCAATGGGCCCAGCATATCAGACAGAACCCCTGAAGAAGCAAGCTTTGATCGGGCGGTTAAAATAAGACTGGCATATTATGGCCCCAACCCATCTGCCGAAATTATCGACCGGCTCATAGCAGCTGTGGAGGCCAACCTACTTCGCCAAAGCGGCGCTGCAGCAGCCCAAGTCACAGCAACCCGAGTGGAAAAGGGAACAGTAAATTTTGCAGCTTTTAAAAACTTCCTGGAAACAGAAGGAGAGATTGATGGGTACCTTGCGGATTTTGAGAGGCAATGTGCACTACACAAAGTACCCGCAGAGGACTGGGTCACGATATTATCCGGAAAATTATCCGGCCGGGCCAGTGAGGCTTTTCGGGCCATTCCAGATGAGGAAGTCGGGGATTATAATACTGTAAAAGAGGCTCTGCTCTCCAGGTATGCAGTTACACCGGAGGCATACCGGAGGCGGTTCAGAGACACTGTTAAAGTAGCTGGAGATTCCTACCGTAAGTGGGCATGTAAGGTGCACCGCACAGCAGCTCACTGGATAGCGGGGTGCCAAGCCGTATCTGGGGAAGAGGTGCTGCAGCTATTCCTGTTGGAACATTGCTTCGACAAGTTACCCGCAGGAGTTCGAGAGTGGGTTCGGGACCGTAAACCCTCCACCCTGCATGAAGCAGCTCGCTTGGCAGATGAGTATACGGATGCCCGCAAACTGGACACTGCTACCACTAAGCCCCCTGCTAGAGTGGAGTACAGACCCCCAGTCACCCCAGCAGCTGCCAGTTACCAACCCCCGGCGCACCGCTATACCACACGGCCTCCGGCCACGAACTACCCTCAGAGAGCCCGGTTCAATTCGCGGGGCTACTCACAACCGATTCAGTGCTTAGGATGTAAGCAACTAGGGCACAAAAGACCAGAGTGTCCCCTAAATGCAGCGAACCAAGCACAGTCCTGGAGAAGACCTGCCGGCGGAATCACATGTAACCCTCAGCCTGCGGCCCGCTACGTAGAGGCGCAAGAATGCTGGGGCATCCTACATGAGGCAGACCTTGTGCAAGCTGCCCACCGGAATAACCGGCAACTGGTTAAAGTGAATGGGAAGGAGGTCAGTGGTCTACGGGATACTGGTGCTACCATGACCTTGCTTCGAAAGAACTTGGTGTCTGAGAAACAGCACACAGGAGACACTGTGGCTGTGAGGGTAGCAGGGGGCACTGTGTTCAGCCTACCTGTTGCCAGGGTACATTTGAATTGGGGAGTGGGCGCTAGACCTGTGAATGTGGGGGTCATGAAGGATTTACCCGCTGATGTTCTCCTTGGAAATAACTTGGCCCCCCTTGTTTCTGCCTATGCTCCCTTGGGTCCCGCTGATGTTAACCCTGTGACTACCCGTGCTCAGATCCGTGCAGCAGAGACTGACCCACCTGCTGCTAAGCCCCAGGACGCTGAGCTCAGTAAATCTCTATCCGCTATTGATACATGGAAGTCCCGTTACAATGCGCTGATGAAGGAGAAGAGGAGCGCAGAGGAAAAAGCACGTTTAGAGCGTGAATCTCTGCTAGACAAGCTGCACCGACAGACTGCAGAAAACACCAGCTTGAGAGTGGAACATGAAACCTTAAAGACAAACTTAGTGACACTGGAGGAGAAGCTGACGCTGGCTCATAGTGAGGTGCAGCAACTCAAGGGCATCCTATGTCAGTATGAAGGGATTGTGGATACCTATAAAGAGCAGGTACAGAAAACTCGTAAAGAAGCTGATGGGATTTTGAAGGACTGTTTAGCCCTAGTCTGGGCACTGAGGAAGTTGAACCCTTGTTTGTATGGACAGGAATTCTCTCTCATAACGGGAATACAGATGGATTGTCCTGGCAAACTGACATGCCTACCACCTCCTAGTCCGGTCATCCCCAGGTTGACCCGCCAAAGGGTCAAGCCGGGTCTGCCGGAGTGTTCCACAAGGGGGGAGCTATGTGACAGACCCTTCTGTCAGGACTGAAGGAGTTAACTGTGTTTAGCTTTAAGAAGCTAATTTCTAAAGACAGGTTTGCTGGCATCAGCTATAATTAAGTTAGTGATAAACATTCCATTGTTTAATCACCTCCAGAGTCAGACTGTTGGTGATATGGACTTCATTGTGTCTTATGTTTAACTTGTTATCTGCCTAAGTAAAGTAATGTATTCTATTGTATCATGTCAAAAGGGCGTCTTCCCCTTTTATCTAATGTACAAGAGTCTTTCAACCCCCCCATCTGGGGTCAGACCTGCATAAATACTAGGCATAGCCTTTTAATAAATATCATTCTGTTTTAAACCTGTAAACTGGCTGGGTTGTGAATTGCTGATTCCCTATGCAGGACATTGTTCATCTGGTGTTAACCCTTGGTACACTGTTGGTACCGTAACATTCAGATTATTTTATTTTCTGAGATTCTCTTTTTTTGACAAGTATTACCAATTTGTTGCTTTTCCTTCTGGTCTAGCGACAGCTCTAAGTATCTTTTCTAAGGTTCTCAGCGTTCCTTATTTGGACGGTATGGTGGTACTGGTTCAGTCTTTTCATTCTGTGGAATCTCATACGATTCAACTTTGTTGTCTCTTCAAGACATGGTTAGAGGATCTTCTTATCAAAAGCTCCTTGATTCCTCACACAAGGGTCACCTTTTTTAGGTTTCCAGATAAATTGTGTCAATGTTTTTTGTCTCTAACAGACAAGTGACAAGTTTATTGGGTTCCGTTTGTCGGAATTTTCAGTCTCTATTATTTCCTTCAAGTTGCTATATATGCATGGAAGTTTTCGGTTTCATGGCTGCGGCATTGGATTCGATTCCCTTTGCTCATTTAGGAAACCTTTCCAGTTTTCTTATGCTGAATAATGGTGCAGGGATTCTAGGATATCACTTTTTATATCTTTGAAGCCTAATGTTCAACTATCTTTGATTCGGTGGTTAAGATCACCATCATTTAGTTCTATAGGTCTCTTCGATTCTTTCAACCTGGACCATGATCTGCAGATGCGAGTCTTTTAGGTTGGGAGGCTGTCTGAGGATCTCTGTCAGCACAAGGGGTTTGGAAATCTCAGGAGGCGAGATTACCATTTCATATTTTTGGAACTCGTGCATTCTCAGAGTTCTTCAGTTTGGTTTCTATTTGAAGAAGAGACGTTTATTGTTTTTTCAGACAGACATTGTCACAACTGTGGCGTATGTCAATCATCAGGGTGGGACTATCAGTTCTTAGGCTGTAACAGAAGTATCTTGGATATTTGCTTGGGCTAAATTCAGCTCCTATCTAATTTCTGTGGTCTTTTTCCCAGGTATAGACATTGGGAAGCGGATTATCTCTGTCAATCAAGCTTTACATCCGGGAGAATGGTCTCTTTACCCAGATATGTTTTTCAATTTTTCACATGTGAGGGCTTCCAGTAATAGATCTGTTGGCATCTCATCTAAACAAGGAACTTCCCAGGGGCCTATTCAGGTCCGGGGATCCTCAGGCGGAAGTAGTGTATGCATTGACACTTCCTTGGAATTATCAATCTGCCTATATTTTTTCATCTCTGGTTCTTCTTTTTTAAGTGATTTTCATAATCATCAGAGAGCAATCTTTGGTGTGGCTGGTGGCTTTAGCATGGCTACACAGGTTTTGGTATATGGTTCTTGTCCGGATGTTCAGTTGCCAATCTTGGTTACTTCCATTATAGTCAGACCTTATATCTTAACTTTCATTTTTTTCATCAGGAATTCAAATTATTAATTTGATGGTATGAAAATGTAATACTTAGTACTTAGTCATAGGAGTTTCTCTGACTCAGTAAGTAATACTATGTTGCAGGCTCGTAAATCTGTGTCTAATAGGATTTATTATCGAGTTTGGAAGATTTACATCTCATGATGCTCTTCTTATGATTTCTCTTGGCATTCTTTTAGAATTCCTAGGATTTTATAGTTTCTTCATAAGGTTTTGTCTGCATGTTCCTTGAAAGGAAAAATCTCTGCTTTTCCTGTGCTGTTTCACAGTAAGAATTGCTAAATCTTTCTAATATTCTTTGTTTTGTTCAGGCTTTGGTTTGTATCAAGCCTGTCATTAAGCCAATTTCTCCTCTTTGGAGTCTTAATTTGATTCTGAAGGCTTAACAGGCTCTTCTGTTTGAGCATATGCTTTCTTTGGATATTATTTACTTTTATGGAAAGTATTGTTCTTTTTAGACATCTCTTCAACTAGAACAGTTTTAAATGATCTGTTCCTTCTTGTGAATCTCCTTGTTCTGATTTTTCATCCAGATAAGGTGGTTTTGGCTGTCCTCATTTCAATTTTTCACCTAAGTTGTGAATTCTAACAACATTAGTGGAGGAATTATTTTCTTTTCATTGTGTCTTAATCCTAAGAATTCTTTGGTAAGATTCTTACATTCTTTGGATGTGTTAAGAGTTTTGAAATATTATGTTGGAGCTATTCAGATTTCAAACAGACTTCTAGTCTATTTGTTATCTTTTCTGGTTTTCGGAAAGGTCAGAAGGCTTCTGCCATTTCTTTGGCATCTTGGTTAAAGCTTTTGATTCATCATGCTTATTTGGAGTCGGGTTAATCCCCGCCTCTGAGGATTACGGCTCATTCTACTAGGTAAGTTTCTACTTCCTGGGCTTTTTAAGAATGAAGCTTCTGTTGATCAGATTTGCAAAGCAATGACTTGGTCTTCTTTGCATACTTTTACTAAATTCTACCATTTTGATGTTTTCTCTTCTTAGAAGCAGTTTTTGGTAGAACAGTACTTCAGGCAGCTGTTTCAGTATGATTCTTCTGCTTTTAATTTCAGTTTTTTTCATTATAAGATTAAAACTTTTTGATTTGGGTTGTGGATTAATTTTTCAGTGGAATTGGCTGTCTTTATTTTATCCCTCCCTCTCTAGTGACTCTTGCGTGGAAGTTCCACATCTTGGGTATCTTCTATCCCATACGTCACTAGCTCATGGACTCTTGCTAATTACATGAAAGAAAACATAATTTATGTAAGAACTTACCTGATAAATTCATTTCTTTCATATTAGCAAGAGTCCATGAGGCCCACCCTTTTTGTGGTGGTTATGATTTTTTTGTATAAAGCACAATTATTCCAATTCCTTATTTTTTATGCTTTCGCTCCTTTCTTATCACCCCACTTCTTGGCTATTCGTTAAACTGAATTGTGGGTGTGGTTAGGGGTGTATTTATAGGCATTTTAAGGTTTGGGAAACTTTGCCCCTCCTGGTAGGAATGTATATCCCATACGTATTGACCTCAGTCACCAGAGGGCGCTGTTGTGCAGATAAACATACAAAAAATGACTGGATATTGTATACTTAAGTGTATGGGAAAATATATTGAAACAAAATATCAAGTAATTATACTTCTATTGTTTGTAATAATAGAAAATGGAACCTCATTAAAAATATATATATATATATCCCATACGTCACTAGCTCATGGACTCTTGCTAATATGAAAGAAATGAATTTATCAGGTAAGTTCTTACATAAATTATGTTTTATTGTTATTACCAGTATTTTTTTCTGCTCAATACCAATATTTTATGTGAAAAAATGGACCAAGATGAGGTGCAAGCTGTTACATGTGCTTTATGTCTTGATGCAAATGTGGAACCACCAATCCCTTTCTGTTCTACATGTATTGAAAGTACTGTGAATTTTAGGGATAACATTTTTGCTGAGCCAATCTCCTCTCAGACAGATGTTGTCCAAGAGTCCTCTGATGAGGGTCAATTTCTGCAGCAACTTTCCCCCCAAGTGTCCCAAAAATTATAGCCCTCACCAGCAGTGCCCTGCATGTCTACTGTCTACTTTCTGGAATTTCACTACAGGACATAGCTTCTCTTATGTCTACTACTATCTCTGATGCTCTGTCTGCCTTTCCAATGTTGCAGGGCCATCACAAGAGAAAGTCAATTTCTGCAGTTAGCGAGGTTTCTGATGCTGTGTTAGCTATCTCAGAAGTCTCTTCTCACAGATCTGAGGAAGAGGTTCCTGCTCTGGCATCTGAAGGAGAAATCTCAGATTCGGAGGAGGTGTTACCTTTGACCGACTCAGAAGTGGTATCTTTCAGGTTTAAACTGGAACATCTTTGTCTCTTACTTAGAGAGGTTTTAATTACCCTAGATGATAGTGACTCCACAGTGATGGTTGTCCGCCCAAAGTCTAGCAAATTAGACAGATATTGCCTTCCTTTACAGAGGTTTTTCCAATTCCTAAGAAGGCCTCTGAAATTATTAATAGAGACTGGGAGAGACCTGGTATTCCTTTCTCTCCTTCTCCTATTTTCAAGAAGATGTTTCCTATAGCTGACTCAGTTAAAGAGGTTTGGCAAACTGTTCCTAAGGTAGAAGGAGCTGTTTCAACCTTGGCTAAGAGAACTACTATCCCTATAAAGGATAGCTGTGCTTTTATGGATCCGATGGACAAAAAATTAGAGGATCTACTCAAGCAAATTTATGTTCACCAGGGTATGCAGTGGCAACCGGCGGTCTGTATAACTACCGTCATGAGTGCGGCAGCCTACTGGTTTGATGCTCTGGCTGATGCCCTCAAGCATCTTGGACAAGATCTAGGACAGGATAAAGGCTCTTAAGCTAGCTAATGCCTTTATCTCGGATGCCACCCTTCAAGTTATTAAGTTGGGGGCCAAAATTTCAAGCTTCTCTATCTTGACTCGCAGGGCCTTATGGCTGAAACCTTGGTCTGCGGACGTTTTATCTAAGTCAAAGCTTCTAGCTGTCCCTTACAAGGGAAAGACCCTGTTTGGTCCTGAGCTGAAAGAGATTATTTCTGACATAACGGGAGGTAAGGGTCACCTTCTCTCTCAGGACAAAAAGATTAGGCAGAAAGGAAGACAAAGTAATTTTCGTTCCTTTCGCAACTTCAAGGGATTCTCTTCCTCTTCTCCCTCAACTAAGCAGGAACAAGCTAAATCTAATTGGAGACCCACCCAATCTTCGAATAAGGGTAAGCAATCCAAGAAGGTGGCCAATGACTCCAAGACAGCATGAAGGTTTTGCCCCCGATCGGGGAAAAATGCATCTGGTAGGGGGCAGACTTTCTTTTTTTGCTCAAGCCTGGGTTCGGGACGTTCAGGATCCCTGGACAATAGAAATAGTGTCTCAGGGATACAAGCTGGAGTTCAAAATTTGTCCTCCCAGGGGCAGGTTTCTAATTTCAAGGTTATCTGCAGACCAGACAAAAAGAGGCGTTCTTACATTGTGTAGAAGACCTCTTAGCTCTGGGAGTGATCGTTCCCGTTCCACCTCAAGATCAAGGTATGGAATTCTATTCCAATCTGTTTGTGGTTCCCGAGAAGGAAGGAACCGTCAGACCAATTCTAGACCTCAAGAGTCTAAACAAGTTTCTCAGAGTGCAATCCTTCAGGATGGAAACTATTCGTTCCATCCTTCCCTTGATCCAGGAGGGTCAGTTTATGACAACAGTAGATTTAAAGACGTACCTGCATGTTCACATTCACAGGGATCATCACAGGTTCTTAAGGTTTGCCTTTCTAGACAAGCATTTCCAGTTTGTGGCTCTTCCTTTCGGTCTTGCCATGACTCACAGAATCTTCGCAAAGGTTCTGGGGTCTCTTCTTGCGGTGCTTCGTTCAAGAGGCATTGCGGTGGTGCCGTATCTGGAAGATATCCTAGTTCAGGCGCCGTCCTTTCAGCTAGCAAATCACACACGGACCTGGTAGTGGCTTTTCTAAGGTCATACGGGTGGAAGGTGAATCTAGAAAAGAGCTCTTTAGTTTCTCATACAAGAGTATCCTTTCTAGGGACCATCATAGACTCTCTGTCTATGAAGATTTTTCTGACAGAAGTCAGAAAATTAAAGATTATCGATACTTGTCGAGCTCTGCAATCTTCTCCTCATCCTTCTGTGGCCCAGTGCATGGAGTTAATAGGTCTGATGGTAGCGGCAATGGACATCGTCCTGTTTGCTCGCTTTCATCTCAGAGCTCTGCAGTTAGACATGCTCAAACAATGGAACAGAGCTTATTTGCACTTGTCCCCTCGACTTCTATTGACACAGGAGACAAGGGAGTCTCTTCTTTGGCGGTTGTCTCTAGATTATCTCTCCCAGGGAACATGTTTTCACAGACCATCCTGGGAGATTGTGACAACAGATGCCAGCCTTCAGGGGTGTGGAGCAGTTTGGGGCCCCTAGGGGCTCAGGGGATATGGTCTCAGACAGAGTCTCTTTTGCCCATAAAAATTCTGAAACTGAGAGCGATCTACTATGCTCTCCTGTCCTGGCCTCAGCTAGCTTCGGTTCAGTTTATCAGGTTCCAGACGGACAACATAACGTCAGTGGCCTACATCAATCATCAGGGAGGAACAAGGAGTTCCTTGGCGATGACAGAGGTTTTCAAAATAATTCAGTGGGTGGAGACCCATTCTTGTTGTCTGTCGGCAATCCACATCCCAGGGGTAGACAACTGGGAGGCGGATTTTCTGAGCAGACAGACCTTTCATCCGGGGGAGTGGGAACTTCATCCGGATGTGTTCTCCAGTCTGATCATCCTCAAATGGGGTCAGCCGGAGTTGGATCTCATGGCATCCAGGCAGAATGCCAAACTTCCCAGGTACGGGTTGAGATCCAGAGATCCTCAGGTGGAGCTGTTAGATGCTCTGGCGGCCCCTTGGTCCTTCAATCTAACATATCTGTTTCCTCCGTTTGCTCTCCTTCTGCGAGTGATTGCCCGGATCATACAGGAAAGGGCTTCAGTGATTCTCATAGCACCGGCCTGGCCTCGCAGGATCTGGTATGCAGACCTGGTGGAGATGTCGTCTCTACCTCCTTGGAGGCTTCCGCTTCGAAAGGACCTTCTGATTCAGGGACCCTTCCATCATCCAAATCTAGATTCTCTGAAGCTGACTGCTTGGAGATTGAACGGTTGATTCTAGCCAAGTGAGGTTTTTCTGACTCAGTCATAGACACTTTGATTCAGGCTCGTAAGCCTGTCACTAGAAAGATTTATCACAAGATTTGGCGTAAATACCTTTATTGGAGTGAATCCAAGGGCTACTCCTGGAGTAGAGTTAGGATTCCTAGGATTTTATCTTTTCTCCAGGAAGCATTGGAGAAAGGATTATCTACAAGTTCTTTAAAGGGTCAAATTTCAGCATTATCTATCCTGTTACACAAGCGTCTAGCTGATGTCCCTGATGTTCAGTCTTTTTGTCAGGCCTTAACCAGAATTAGGCCTGTGTTTAGACCAGTTACTCCTCCATGGAGTCTTAATTTAGTTCTCAAGGTTCTTCAAGGGGTTCCATTTGAACCTATGCATTCCTTAGATATCAAGTTGTTATCTTGGAAGGTTTTATTTTTATGTAGCGATTTTTTTCTGCTTGTAGAGTGACTGAGCTTTCAGCATTACAATGTGAGCCCCCTTACCTTATTTTTCATGTGGATAAGGTTGTCTTATGTACTTAATTTGGATTTCTTCCCAAGGTTTTTTCTGATCAGAACATTAATCAGAAAATTGTTGTACCTTCCTTGTGTCCTAATCCTTCTTCTAAGGAGAGACTCTTACACAATTTGGATGTAGTTCGTGCTTTAAAGTTTTATTTACAGGCGACTAAAGTCTTTCGCCAGTTTTCCTCTTTGTTTGTGGTATTTTCAGGCAAAGGTAGGGGACAGAAAGCTACGGCTGTTTCTCTTTCTTTTTGGCTGAAGAGCAGCCTCCTGAGGATTACGGCTCATTCCACTAGGGCTGTTGCTTCCTCATGGGCATTCAAAAATGAAGCTTTTGTGGAACAAATTTGCAAGGCTGCAACTTGGTCTTCTCTTCACACTTTTACAAAATTGTACAAATTTGATACTTTTGCCTCGGCTGAGACTGCTTTTGGGAGATAGGTTCTTCATGCAGTGGTGCCTTCCGTTTAGGTATCCTGTCTTGTCCCTCCCGTATCATCCGTGTACTCTAGCTTGGGTATTGGATCCCATTAGTAATTAAGATGATCCATGGACTCATCGTGTCTTTAAGAAGAAAAGAAAATTTATGCTTACCTGATAAATTTATTTCTTCTTAGACACGATGAGTCCACGGCCCGCCCTGTCATTTTTAGACAGGATGTTTTTTTATTGTAAACTTCAGTCACCTCCGCACCTTGGCTTTTCCTTTATCTTCCTAACTTCGGTCGAATGAATGGAGTGGGAGGGAAGGGAGGAGCTATTTAACAGCTCTGCTGTGGTGCTCTTTGCCTCTTCCTGCTGACCAGGAAGTGAATATCCCATAAGTAATGAAGATGATCCCTGGACTCATCGTGTCTAAGAAGAAATAAATTTATCAGGTAAGCATAAATTTTCTGTTCCAAAACACTTTAGGTTTACACCCCTCAGAAGTGTATACAACTAATTAATTCCTTTTAAAAAATTTCCGTTTAAAATACAGGCTCCAACACCCAGGGCCGGCGCTTGCATATAGGCATCAAGGCAACCGCCTTAGGGCCTAAGTATGAGGGCGCAAACTGCCGGTGGTAAATCTGCAGCAGCAACAATTTTTTTTTTAAACACAGTCAGTACTACTTGCGATCTGCCCCCAGACAACCTTGAATTTCCTTTAGGGTACTTGGGAAATTGGGGTGCAGACAGTGCTAATACTGACTGTTCCATTTCCATATGTAGTTACAGCCTGTGCGCGCGGCTTCTGTAGGGAAAGGAGGAGGGGGTGGAGCAGCTATGAAGGAGCTACGCTGACCTCAGTCCTGGCTGGAAGTGGAGCGAATTTGCCATTGCCAGTATGTGTACCTCAGTCCTGATGGCAGCAGACAGTCACAGGTAAAAAGCAAATCCTGTACATCGATAATTAAAAAGCAGTTACTATAGAAAAAACAAAGCCTGTCCTTTAAAAGCAAGTCTTTATTTAAGCAAACAGCTCAGAACCTCACCACGGAAAATAGTTTACTTTTACTTCACTGTCTGAGCTTTTTTACATGCTGCACGTTCTCAACTGTTGCTTTAAAAAAGACTTTCATTTAAAGAGGCTTAGTTTTTTCTAATTTATGGCTGTATTTTAAACCTTAGTGCCATTTGTGGGAGTATCTGCTTAATGCAGCCCGAGCCCCGTGCAGAGAGATACTGTGCACTGTTAAACCAAGGGAGCTGTTTATGCAGAGGGAGATTACGATCATGTAACTGGGAACACAAGCCCCTCATGGTAAGCAGTAAAGCAGAGGGGAGGCAGACAGGAGAGGGGGATGGGTAGGCAGAAAGTTTTGCTCGGCTGTGTGTTGTGTCTGTTCAGTGTTCACTGAAGTGTTTGCTAGTTCAGGCTGCTCAACTTGGGGATATAGGATGTGAAGAGGGACTTTTAATTGAGTGACAAGCAGGGCCGCCACTAGAAATTTTGGGGCCCCTGACTTAACCATTGATCAGGCCCCCCCCCTCCTTTGACATGTGCAATTTTTGACCAAGTGACTAAAACGTATATGTACTTTATTCTTAAGTGTCTATTTAAACTTGGAAATGCTGTAAAGGTAGTAACATACACTGAAACACACACACACTCACACATAAGGATTCACATATAGGCACTCTAGCAAACACGCAAAAAAACTCAGGCACAGACACCCAAACAGACACTTAGCACTTGTTTACATTGACCTGACAATTAATGAGGTAAACTACAGTTTTGTAAAAAAAGGAGATTTAGAAAACAAAATATGGAGTTCTGATTGAACTCGGAAACATCTATTCCCTCCTTATTGCAAGAATTTAAAAAATTCCAAGCAATATCAAATTTCTCCATCAACACATCAAAATCGGAAGCTCTAAATATTAACCTGGACCCCCAGACTCTAGCCAGAATTAAAACTCTAATTCCTTTTACTTGGTGTCCTCACTCCTTACACTACTTAGGCATAGAACTAACCCCATCAATAGAAAATACCTTCAAATTAAATTACCTCCCCATTCAAAAGACTATCATAAGAGACCTATCTTCCTGGCTCTCTAAAAAGATTTCATGGCTCGGTAGAATCAATGTTCTGAAAATGAATATTTTCCCCAGGCTTCTATATATCATGCAGGCCTTACTGATTCCATTCCCTAAAAATTACATTCCCGCCATCCAGAAAGCTTTCAGAGATTATGTCTGGCGTAGACGCCCTACCAGGATTAATAAACATACTATGCAGACTCCTAAAATCCAAGGTGGTCTGGGAATACCCAACATAACTAAGTATCGTCAAGCTATTTTCTTGAAGAGAATTGTCGACTGGTATGTTCACTTCAACCACAAAAGATGGGTCCAAATAGAACATTCTATGTCTGGCGCACCTCATCTAGGTAGACTTTGTTGGAACCCGTCCCAATTGACACCTAATGCTGGACTTAGATCTCAACTCATAGCAGAAACATATAAAATTTGGAATACAACTCTAGCAACACACCCGTACGTTTCCTCGAGACCCTCCCCTCTAACATCCATCATTGATAATGACAAATTCACACTAGGACCTTTTCGCTTAGAGGCAACCCCACATTCCTTCTATAGAGATGTTCCTATACACGATGGGGGGTAGTTATCAAGCCGTCTACTTTTCTGGCTTCGCCGGCCCAATACGCCCGCCTAAGCTCGCCTCACATCGCTGCCGCGGACCTGAAAAAATACGCCTAAGTTATCAAAAAAAGCTGTCAAAAAGCCGCGGGGCGATGAGCAGCGGACTGTGAGAGTTATCACTCATCCGATCTCGCTGCTCTTCGGCTGTTTGACAGCTTTCTTGCTAGCCTGTCACTAAGCACTCACACTAAACTACACTGCTCTAACCCCTATACCGGCGCCCCCAGAGCCCCCCGCAACTAAATAAAGTTACTAACCCCTAAACCGCCGCTCCTAGACCCCGCCGCAAGTCTCATAAATGTATTAACCCCTAAACCGCCGCTCCTAGACCCTGCCGCAACTCTTATAAATGTATTAACCCCTAAACCGCCGCTCCCAGACACCGCTGCCACCTACAGTATACCTAGTAACCACTATCCTGCCCCCCCTACAACGTCGCCCTCTATTATAAAGTTATTAACCCCTATCCTGCTGATCCCGCACCTCTCCGCAACTAAATAAATAGTTTAACCCCTAAACCGCCGCTTCCTGAACCCGCCGCAACCTATATTAAACCTATTAACCCCTAATCTGCCTCCCCTACACCGTCGCCCCCTATAATAAATGTATTAACCCCTATCCTGCCCCCCACTACGCCGCCGCCACTGTAATAAAATTATTAACCCCTAAACCTAAGTCTAACACTAACCCTAACGCCCCCCTAACTTAAATATTAATTAAATAAATCAAAATAATATTTATCTTATTAACTAAATGAATCCTATTTAAAACTAAATACTTACCTATAAAATAAACCCTAATATAGCTACAATATAAATAATAATTATATTCTAGCTATCTTAGGATTTATTTTTATTTTACAGGTACCTTTCAATTTATTTTAACTAGGTACAATAGCTATTAAATAGTTATTAACTATTTAATAGCTTACCTAGCTAAAATAAACTGAAATTTACCAGTAAAATAAAAACTAACCTAAGTTACAATTACACCTAACACTACACTATACTTTAATAAATTATTCCTATTTAAAAAGAAATACTTACCTGTAAAATAAACCCTAAGATAGCTCCAATATAATTAATAATTATATTGTAGCTATCTTAAGATTTATATTTATTTTACAGGTAACTTTGTATTTATTTTAGCTAGTTAGAATAGTTATTAAATAGTTATTAACTATTTAATAACTACCTAGCTAAAAGAAATACAAAATTACCTGTAAAATAAATCCTAACCTAAGTTACAATTAAACCTAATACTACACTATCATTAAATTAATTAAACTACCTACAAATAACTACAATTAAATACAATTACATAAACTAACTAAAGTACAAAAAATAAAAAAAGCTAAGTTACAAAAAATAAAAAAATAAGTTACAAACATGTTAAAAATATTACAACAATTTTAAGCTACTTACACCTAATCTAAGCCCCCTAATAAAATAACAAACCCCCCAAAAATAAAAAAATGCCCTACCCTATTCTAAATTAAATAAATTTCAAAGCTCTTTTACCTTACCAGCCCTTAAAAGGGCCATTTGTGGGGGCATGCCCCAAAGAAAACAGCTCTTTTGCCTGTAAAAGAAAAATACAACCCCCCCAACATTAAAACCCACCACCCACATACCCCTAATCTAACCCAAACCCCCCTTACAAAAACCTAACACTAAGCCCCTGAAGATCATCCTACCTTGTCTTCACTCCGAGCAGCGATGGAACCGAAGTGGACATCCGGAGCGGAAGAAGTTAATCCTCCAAGCGGCGCTGAAGAAATCTTCCATCCGATGAAGTCATCATCCAGGCGGCGCTGAAGAAAAGTCTTCGATCCGGCCGATGTCATCTTCAAAGAGGGGCTGAAGAGGTCTTCTATCCGGGTGATGTCATCTTCCAAGCCGGGTCTTGAATCTTCCTCCCGCCGACGCGGAACCTCCTTCTTCACCGACGGACTACGACGAATGAAGGCTCCTTTAAGGGACGTCATCCAAGATGGCGTCCCCTCAATTCCGATTGGCTGATAGGATTCTATCAGCCAATCGGAATTAAGGTAGGAAAAATCTGATCGGAACAGCCAATAGAATGCGAGCTCAATCTGATTGGCTGATTGGATCAGCCAATCGGATTGAACTTGAATCTAATTGGCTGATTCCATCAGCCAATCAGATTTTTCCTACCTTAATTCCGATTGGCTGATAGAATCCTATCAGCCAATCGGAATTGAGGGGACGCCATCTTGGATGACGTCCCTTAAAGGAGCCTTCATTCGTCGTAGTCCGTCGGTGAAGAAGGAGGTTCCGCGTCGGCGGGAGGAAGATTCAAGACCCGGCTTGGAAGATGACATCGCCCGGATAGAAGACCTCTTCAGCCCCTCTTTGAAGATGACATCGGCCGGATCGAAGACTTTTCTTCAGCGCCGCCTGGATGATGACTTCATCGGATGGAAGATTTCTTCAGCGCCGCTTGGAGGATTAACTTCTTCCGCTCCGGATGTCCACTTCGGTTCCATCGCTGCTCGGCTGAGTGAAGACAAGGTAGGATGATCTTCAGGGGCTTAGTGTTAGGTTTTTGTAAGGGGGGTTTGGGTTAGATTAGGGGTATGTGGGTGGTGGGTTTTAATGTTGGGGGGGGGTTGTATTTTTCTTTTACAGGCAAAAGAGCTGTTTTCTTTGGGGCATGCCCCCACAAATGGCCCTTTTAAGGGCTGGTAAGGTAAAAGAGCTTTGAAATGTATTTAATTTAGAATAGGGTAGGGCATTTTTTTATTTTGGGGGGTTTGTTATTTTATTAGGGGGCTTAGATTAGGTGTAAGTAGCTTAAAATTGTTGTAATATTTTTAACATGTTTGTAACTTATTTTTTTATTTTTTGTAACTTAGCTTTTTTTATTTTTTGTACTTTAGTTAGTTTATGTAATTGTATTTAATTGTAGTTATTTTTAGGTAGTTTATTTAATTAATTTAATGATAGTGTAGTATTAGGTTTAATTGTAACTTAGGTTAGGATTTATTTTACAGGTAATTTTGTATTTCTTTTAGCTAGGTAGTTATTAAATAGTTAATAACTATTTAATAACTATTCTAACTAGCTAAAATAAATACAAAGTTACCTGTAAAATAAATATAAATCCTAAGATAGCTACAATATAATTATTAATTATATTGGAGCTATCTTAGGGTTTATTTTACAGGTAAGTATTTATTTTTAAATAGGAATAATTTATTAAAGTATAGTGTAGTGTTAGGTGTAATTGTAACTTAGGTTAGTTTTTATTTTACAGGTAAATTTCAGTTTATTTTAGCTAGGTAAGCTATTAAATAGTTAATAACTATTTAATAGCTATTGTACCTAGTTAAAATAAATTGAAAGGTACCTGTAAAATATAAATTAATCCTAAGATAGCTAGAATATAATTATTTATATTGTAGCTATATTAGGGTTTATTTTATAGGTAAGTATTTAGTTTTAAATAGGATTCATTTAGTTAATAAGATAAATATTATTTTGATTTATTTAATTAATATTTAAGTTAGGTGGGCTTTAGGGTTAGTGTTAGACTTAGGTTTAGGGGTTAATAATTTTATTACAGTGGCGGCGGCGTAGTGGGGGGCAGGATAGGGGTTAATACATTTATTATAGGGGGCGACGGTGTAGGGGGGGCAGATTAGGGGTTATTAAATGTATTATAGGTGGCGACGGTGTAGGGGGGGCAGGATAGGGGTTAATACATTTAATATAGGTTGCGGCGGTTTAGGGGTTAATACATTTATTATAGTTGCGGTGGGCTCCGGGAGCGGCGGTTTAGGGGTTAATATGTATAGAGTAGCTTGCGGTGGGCTCCGGGAACGGCGGTTTAGGGGTTAATATGTATAGAGTAGCTTGCGGTGGGCTCCGGGAGCGGCGGTTTAGGGGTTAATATGTATAGAGTAGCTTGCGGTGGGCTCCGGGAGCGGCGGTTTAGGGGTTAATACACTTATTATAGTTGCGGTGGGCTCCGGGAGCGGCGGTTTAGGGGGTAATAACTTTATTTAGTTGCGGCGGTGTAGGGGGGCAGATTAGGGGTGTTTAGACTCGGGGTACATGTTAGGGTGTTAGGTGTAGACAGCTCCCATAGGAATCAATGGGATGTCTGGCAGCAGCGAACTTGTACTTTCGCTATGGTCAGACTCCCATTGATTCCTATGGGATCCGCCGCCTCCAGGGTGGCGGATTGAAAACCAGGTACGCTGGGCCGTAAAAGTGCCGAGCGTACCTGCTAGTTTTTTGATAACTAGCAAAAGTAGTGAGAATGTGCCGCACTTGTGTGCGGGACATCTGGAGTGACGTAAGAATCGATCTGTGTCGGACTGAGTCCGGCGGATCGAAGTTTACGTCACAAAATTCTACTTTTGCCGGTCTCGAGCCTTTGATAACTAAGGCGTATCAGCCTCACCACAAATACGCTGCGGAATTCCAGCGTATTTGAGGTTGACGGCTTGATAACTAGGCCCCTTTATCTCATCCAATGAAAAAATCCTCCCCCAATCTGCCGTAATAGACAAGGGATACACCATTTTTCGAAACTGGTTCCACTACACTCGCGTCCATCATTTTATAACACACCACAAACAATTCGAGAACATGGTAAGACCCCTGACAAACTTTGAACTTTTATGCATAAGTACCCCTCCAATAACCCATACCCTCTCAACAATCTACAAAATTCTAACACAAACCCTTTCAGGTCATTTACCCCCCTTTGTTGAAAGATGGGAGGAAGAACTAGGTAAAGTAATACTACCACAAACTAGTACCATAATATTTCATAATGTGACTAAATCTTCGATCTCCCTCTCCATGCAGGAGATAAACCTAAAACTCCTACACAGATGGTACCTTTCTCCAGTCAAATTAAACCACCTATACAGTAAAAAATCTCAACGCTGCTGGAGATGCGGACATGGTTTTGGTAACCTAGCGCATATGTGGTGGTGGTGCAATTCAATCCAAATTTTCTGGAGATCTATAATTGGAGAAATGGAGTCCATTCTTGGGGTTCAATTCTCGTTGGACCCTATAGTGTGGCTCTTGAACAAGCCCCCCAAAATTAAATGCAAACACTGCCTTAAATTATTCTATATAATGTCCAACAGTGGGAGATATCTCCTTGCTAAAAATTGGAAAAATCTAAAGAGGCCCCCACCTTGTGCATGTGGCAAAACAGAGTTACAGAATTACTTAATATAGAAGAGTTTTACTATCTTAAAAAATCTCAAGATGGACACGTACGCGGAAATGTCTAACTTGTGGGAACAGTACCTTAAGAAACAATGATTCCTAGCTTCTGAGTTAGATAGGACACGAAGAATAGAACCCCGATATATTGCAGCCCAAGCAGATGAGACATAACCTTTAAGGCTTAATTAATTAATTAACTTACCAATATCTATTATAAACTAGTCGGTCCCAGTAAACCCAATCCTCTTGACAGTGTACTTATTCTTTTCCTTTCCCCCTCCTTCCCCCCTCTACTCTCTTTCTACTTCTCTTTTTTCTTTACCCCTGTACAAGCATATACGATGTAATTGCATCATTTATCGTACATATACCGCTTGAATACTGGTAATGTGCTTCTCTGTCATTTACTGTTTAATATGTAAAATTTTGTCGATAACTGTTTCAGGAAGCTGCGACTTCCAGTTTTGTATTTCACATTTTGACAATAAAGTCGACATTTAAAAAAAAAATAAAAAAAAATAAAAAAAATAATATGGAGTTCTGATTATCTTTTTGTAAAGGAAGATGCCAACTAAATGATGACAACAGCATGCAGTGGCTGAAAGGAAGGGCCCTGAACTGCCTAAACAATAATTTAAAGGTTAAATGGTAGATTGTTGACTTCCGGAAAGGTCTCATTAGTCTCAAAGTCTGTAGAAAGATGTAAATAATCAGTAGTAAGGTCAAAATGTCCTAAAAAGGAACAGACAATGGACACACACACAAACTCAAACTTGCACATACACCCAAGGAAACACTGACAGAGACAGCCTCAGAAAACACACAGAGACACCCACAGAAAACACATAAATACATACACACACCCTCACAGAGACATCCACAGAAAACACATAAATACATACACACACCCTCACTGAGACATCCACAGAAAACACATAAAGACATACACACACCCTCACAGAGACACCCACAAAAAATACACACCCTCACAGAGACATCCACAGAAAACACAGACATACACACACGCACACACACCCTCACAGAGACATCCACAGAAAACACAGACACACCCACCCACCCTCACAGAGGCATCCAGAGAAAATACACAAAGACAAACACACGCCCACCCTCACAAAGACACCCATAGAAAAAGCTCAGACATATGCACACACCCTCACAGACATCCACAGAAAATGCACAAAGACATACACACCCACCCTCACAGAGATACCAACAGAAAAAAAATACATACACACTCATAGAGACACAAACCAAAGCACAAAGACATAAACACAGACACCCACCGAAACACTCACAGGAGGAAACATTTATGCACCTTGCATCCCCAAAATAACAGTGTGTGACATGCATGATAAAAAAATGCAGAAATTAAGAGATCACTTTTTAAAGAATCATATTAGTAAATGTGCAAACAAAAATAATTCTGTGAATTCAAAATTGTACATTAATGATCTGGGTAGATGGCTAGATGAAGAAAAGTACTTTTAAAAGGTTGTCATATGTTTGTTTGATATTTTCCCCAACCAAGAGCACCACTTCAAATATAGTGTACGAATGTTCCCATCTGTCAGCTGTACTTGTGGATTTTGAAAATGCTGTACTCTATATGGTCTTGGTGGAACCATAAGCTGTGGTACTCATACCATTAGATCTGGTTAAATGCAGGATTTAAGCTTGTTGGTATGCATTTCAAAATTAAGTCAGCTGTAGAGTAAACTGAACAGTTTTAAGTTAACCTGTCTCATTTCCAATGCTGAGCAATCTTAGTCTGAGTGTATAACATGTTATGCAGATGTAAAAATCTTAGATAAAATGCCTCCTTGTATCTGGAAAGTCCTTGTATAAAGGGGCAGTAAACTGGAATGTAATATATATCATTTGTGTATTGAGGAGGAAACATTTTTGCATGGTTTTAAATATAGAATTTCTACAGCATTGTCAAATAATCATAAATACACTGCTGCTAAAAAAAATGTGTTTTTACGGACCCCTGGCCCCACCATACAACTACAACCACACTGAAGTTACAATCTTAAATTGCACAAAGAAATAAAACACATTTGATAAGTAAGTCCAACCTCCTCTGCAAATGAAAGTGATCTGCGGTCTGACTCAGGCACACACTGTACAAATGTAAGTGCCAAGTCTGTCTCACACTGTGCATAGTGGTTTAGCGCACACTCAGAAATCCTATCAAATGCTAATACTTTACTCCTTGTAATAACATTTCAAATGCTCAATTAGCACTCTGCTGTAGTACCCACTGGTGGCTGCCAAAATGTAAAAAATTTTTTTTTATTTTTTAGTTCTTGCCTCATGGGCCCCCCCTAGCCCATTGGGCCCCTGACAGGAGTCACCCCTGTCACCCCCTGATGGCGGCCCTGGTGACAAGACACAGACACTTATGCTGCACTGGATATCTGCAACAACTCCTATTTGCTTGAACCAGAAGTATGCTACATGCTTTAGGCAGTTGTGGCATGTTGTAAATTAATAATATTACAATACTATGGGTGATGGCAGACATTAAATATTAAAATATGTGTTTGTGTATGTGTAAATATTAGGGATGCACCGAAATTTCGGCCGCAGAAAGTTTCGGCCGAAAATGGCATTTTTGGCTATTTCGTTTTTCGTTTTTTTTGCCTGTTATTTTCGGTAAGTTTATTACTGGATATAATGAGTTTTCTAGGACTATACTTTATTTGGATAATTGGTAAAAAAAAAAACTGTTAAATATGATTCTGTTACATAGAACTAAATGAAGAATAATACAGTATATTGATATGTATAATTGTTTTAAGTAGGGATGCACCAAAATTTTGGTCACAGAAACATTTTTGCCGAAAATGGCATTATTTTTTGCCTGTTTTTTTTTTTTTCTCTTGGTAAAATTATTGTGTAGCATATTATTGTTTTAAGATATTTTTGTCCAATTTTAGTGTGTTACTTTCAATAAAAGTGTGGGCTTTTTTTATTGGCTCTAATTATGCAAAAAAAAAAAAAACTAAAAAAAATAATTTGAAAATAATTTGAAAAAATACATTTTCGGTATCAGTTTCGGTTTTCGGCCAAGTGCATCCCGGATTTTCGGATTCGGTTTCGGTCCTGAATTTCCATTTCGGTGCATCACTAGTAAATATGTTTGTGTGTGTAAATATGTGTGTATGTATGTGTAAATATTTGTATATATGTGTAAATATGTGTTTATGTATGTGTATGTATGTGTAAATATGTGTGTTTGTATGTGTAAATATGTGTGTTTGTGTAAATATGTGTATGTGTGTGTGTATGTGTAAATATGTATGTGTAAATATGTGTGTGTACATGTGTAAATATGTGTGTGTGTATGTTTGTGTAAATATGTGTAAATGTGTGTGTATGTGTATGTATGTGTAAATATGTGTGTTTGTGTGTGTAAATATGTGTATGTATGTGTAAATATGTGTATGTATGTGTAAATATGTGTGTTTGTGTGTGTGTATATATGTGTATGTATGTGTAAATATGTATGTGTAAATATGTGTAAATATGTGTGTTTGTGTGTGTATGTGTAAATATGTGTGTTTGTGTGTGTATGTGTAAATATGTGTGTGTGTAAATATGTGTGTTTGTGTGTGTATGTGTAAATATGTGTGTATGTATGTGTAAATATGAGTGTGTGTAAATATGTATGTGTGAGTATGTATGCATGTGTAAAATTGTATGAATATGTATGTGTGTGTGTGGGTAAATTTTGTTATCTGCTATGTTAAACAGAGCCACTACAGGAGTACAGGGTCGGCTCTAAGGGGGGGGGGCATTGGGGGGCAATGCCCCCCAAATGGAATGCTTTGTCCCCCAGGGCAAAAGAAGTGATTTAAAAAAAAAAAAAAATATTTATTTTTACATTTTAAAAGTGACGGAACGTCCAGGGTCCCAAATGTCGCATCAACCATTTGCAGCCACTGGACCCTGGAGATCCGCCACTGGAGAGCCCAGCTAATCTCTTTGCTCTCCTCTATTTACAACCAGATAACAAATAAAGTTGCATTTCCCTGCTGGTGCTCTCACAGTTAACCTAGGGCTTGCAATGTCCCAACTCCTGCTAGCCCACTTACTACAGAGCTGAAGTGAGATGATGACATCATCAGACCTCTGCAGGAAGTGCTGGGAGAAGCTAACAGTCAGTGAGAGGGAAGGCAGAAGTAATTTTGTGAAAACACAGCCGTATAACCAATGTGTGTGTGAGAGTAGTATCCCTCCCCTATTGTGCTTTATATCCTGGCAGCCACAGATCAAGAAGCAAATTGGGAATTCCTTGGTTTCCCCACTGCAGGTCACACAAAACAAGTGTGCATTGTGCCTGCTTTATCTGCAGTGATCAGTGTAAAATGTGTGTCAGATTATAGGTGCTCAAATGCACACACTTCAAATGTAGCTGTGGGACAATGAGTGAAATAGCCTTATGTTTATTATTTACATGTTTCAAAACATCTCCTATTTGTCCCCAAGGTTGTTTTATTATATATATATATACACACACACACATACATACATACATACATACACACAATACACACACTGTGTGTATATATATATATATATTGTTTGTGTGTGTGTATATATTTATATAGTGAGAGCAAAAAAGTTAAACAGCAATAGAAAAGTAGTGGAAAGCGTGAAGTCGAGCTACCAGGTGCCTGAGATACAATGTCCGAGCATTACTTACTCCAATGCCTCCCAGAGACTGGTGACCAAACCTCACAAAGCAAGCCAAGATGAGTCAAGCGGCGTCGCCACAAACAGGGGTGGATTTAACTGTCACCTCTTACCCCGCAAGTGCCTGCAACTCTGTCAACCCGATTCCAATCCAAGGGAACAGAGGACGCCCAGTCGATCACACCTGCAGCAACGATTGCCGAAAATAGCTGGAGGCTTGCTACGCTACCATACGCAGCAGAGGTGCGTCACCTGAGAAGGAGGAGGAGTAGGTCCGCGATCCAATGCAGCTCCGTAGAGAAATCCTTTAGTCAAAGGTGGGTGAGGCAGACAATTGTACAAAAAGTCGCCAAGGATGAAGTATATAAAAATTAACTTTTATTTAATGAAACCGTTAAAAAACAGCAAACGGTAGATCACAAGGGGGAACAATGTATGCGAGAGGAGTAAGCAACAGGCTTACGCGTTTCGGCCAAGAAGGGCCGTAATCATAGCCTCACACAGTGTGTGTGTGTGTGTGTGTGTGTATATGTATGTGTGTATATATATATATATATATATATATATACTGTGTGTGTGTATGTGTGTGTGTATATATATATATATATAATATATATATATATATATATATATATATATATAATTTGTGTGTATATACATACTGTATATACTGTGTGTGTGCTGGTAAATATCATTAATAATATCTGTACAAGTAATGTACTGCTTGGCACTCAAACTTATTGTCACGTAAAAGTTTATTTGATCATTAGTAGGGTCATTGGTAGAGCTACACATGGAAACAGTGTCCACTGGCTGTGTCATATGTGGGAGACATTCCTGAGATATGACAAATGTAACCCCTGCACTGCCATAAATCTGGTAAATGTAACTGCTGCGGCACTGCCAGACATCTTATAAATGTAACCCCTATACTCCTTGAGATATGACACATGTAACTGCTGCACTTCCAGAAATATAAACAAATCTAACTCCTGCACAGCCAGAGATCTGATAAATGTAACCCCTGGACTGCCACAGTAGGTCTGCTCTTATTTTGACTCTCATACATGCTTTTTAAATGTGTGCCCCCTTTTGAAAAAAAAATGCCCCCCCATTTCATTCATTCTGGAGCCGACCCTTCAGGGGTATATCATATTTTTTTTGGGGGGGGGGGGGGGGCGGCAAAATGTGTCTTTGCCTGTGTAGCCAAAAAAATCCTAGTATCCTAGTAAGTTAAACTTTCATGATTCAGATAGAGCATATAATTTTAAACTTCAATCAAAATTAGCTTTGTTCACTTGGTATCCTTTTGTAGAATTTTATGGCAGCTGTGTTTGTCAATATGGGGTCGATTTATCAAAGACTTTCGCCAGCCTTTGAGCCCCTACAGCTGCAGGTTCTCACAAGTGAACCTGCACGCCGTATTTAACAAGCAGTGGTAATCAGACAGCTGCTTCCCTAACCTTTCGCCACCTCGATTGTGGCAAAATTCAATCTCCACGGTCTAGTCCGACCGGGGAGATTGACGGCTCCTGCCCGCGCGTGATTGGATGTGCACGGGCAGGGGGCGGGATTGCACGCGAGCGCAAAACAGCGCTCATGGGCAATGGTCATTTCCTCCAGGGAAATTCAACTTGCCAGAGGCAAGCTGCGGCGGACAGGGGCGCATATATGCGCCCCTGTCCGTTTGAGCTTGATAAATCGATCCCTATGTATAATATTTACTAAAGACGTGTATGTTCCTGAGGTCACTAGGGTTACCTTTTCATACTAAGCACAACTGATGATAGAAGTGAACTAGAAAGTTGATTAAAACTGAATGTACTTCTAATAAATCCATTTAAGTTTAATTTTGACTTTACTGTCCCTTTAGTATCATTAAAACAATAATTATATCAGCACCAAGCTGTTTCTTTAGGTTACTGATATATTTATAGCCTGTTCTATATAAACATAAT
Source organism: Bombina bombina (assembly GCF_027579735.1). Classification (NCBI taxonomy): domain Eukaryota; kingdom Metazoa; phylum Chordata; class Amphibia; order Anura; family Bombinatoridae; genus Bombina; species Bombina bombina. Next base: position 38,803,214 of record NC_069501.1, read on the forward strand.
GCGCCTGCTATATTTATGGGTACCTGTTTTACCACTTAAAGGGACATTCCAGACAAAATTGGAATCCACATGGATGCATTTCAGTTTTGAATAGAAGCATTTCTGTCATATACATGTATTAGCAAAATGCTTCTAATAAAAGCTATAGCTGTTTCAAATGTGTATTTAAGTATGCCCCGTGCACCAGCATTTTAAACACAGCACTTGTTTAGAGAGCCTAAGGTGACTGTACCATCTGGTAATGACTCACAGCTAGATTACGAGTTTTGCGTTATGACTCAAATAGCATCGTTATGGCCCATAACAATGCTTTTTCCCTATCGCCGCTATTACAAGTCTTGTAGGTATAGCTGTACCTCACACCTTTTTGGCCGTCATGCAACGTCAGTACTGCACTTTTTAAACAATGCTTTTTCCCTATCGCCGCTATTACAAGTCTTGTAGGTATAGCTGTACCTCACACCTTTTTGGCCGTCATGCAACGTCAGTACTGCACTTTTTTAAAAAAGTCCTTTTTCAATGGGACTTCCATAGCGCCGGTATTACGAGTTTGCCTGGGAGGCCAAAAAGTGAGCGTTACAGCCTAAAACAACAAGATCCGTACCGCCATCTAAAGTCAGTAGTTATGAGTTTTATGCTACAAATCTGTAACATAAAACTCATAACTAAACTGTCACAAAGTGCACTAACACCCATAAACTACCTATTAACCCCTAAACCAAGGCCCTCCTGCATCGCAAACACTATTTAAAGATTATTAACCCCTATTCAGCTGCTCCCCGACATCGTCGCCACTATAATAAACCTATTAACCCCTAAACCACCGCCCTTCCGCATCGCAAACACTATTTAAAGATTATTAACCCTTAATCTGCCGTCCGCCCACACCGCCGCTATAATAAACCTATTAACCACTAAACCGCAAGCCCCCCACAATGAAATATACTAAATTAAACTATTAACCTCTAAACCTCTGGCCTCCCACATCACTACATAAATATATTAACCCCTAAACCTAACCCTAACGTAACCCTAACATAAATATAATTAAAATAAATCTAAATAAAACTTGGGGGCGGAGCTGACCGCTGTATCGGCAGGACGTACATTGCAGGAGCTCCTCCAACACTCCTGCCTTACAGGTATTTAAATATATATTTCTGAGGAACTTTTACTTTATATTGAGACTATCTACGGTAGACTTGCCCAGGAATATATTTGATTCGTTTGAAAGCTTCTGTTGTGATCCCGTTCCTGACCTATGCTATCCAGCGTGGCCCAGAGGGGGCTGATACACTACGCCATAGTTGAGGCTATAGCTTCTTCTAGGGCTCTATTTAGCTACCTTTGGAGTCTAGGCTGCTGTTCTCTCCCTACCCATGTTAATATGAAACATGGAAATGTCCACAGCACAAGAAGTGGTAAACGGTATACTATTAGGAATTTTTTTACTTGCGACACTACACATGCAATCTATCTAATTAAGTGTCCGTGTTCCCTCATCTATATTGGAGAGACGGTAAGAAAAGTAAAAGATAGGCTTAGCCAGCACCGCTCCAATATTAGATGTGGGAACAGGGAGGCACCAGTCTCCAATCATTTTTTGGAGAAAGGCCACAGTATCAGCCAGCTCCGGTGGCAGGTCATTGATTATGTGGGCCCGCAGAGAATGGGTGGTGACCGTGAGAAAATGTTAAAACAAAAAGAAATGCATTGGATTCATAAATTGGGATCACTAGTACCTTATGGCATGAATAGGGATTTCGATTGGTCAGTTTTTTGGTGAAGAATAGGTCTAATTATATCTAATTTACAATAATGTATAGATATGTAGTGCTGTTATCAGGGTAGGTTATAACTGCTTCAGATATTGTAGAGATAGTATTTTCTTGCTGTAAAAATGTTTAAACTATGTATCTTTAACAAAAAGTGTCTTGTTGCAAATTGTATAAATTTTGAATGTTTAAAGAGTAATATGTTCTGTGCAGCAGGTGGCGCTCAAGTGTAAAAAGTATTGGCGCCAAGCAAACTAGTTTAAAAGGATCACCTCTGAGTATTGTTAGTATAGCATGATTAAGTGACAGCAGTCACGAAACGTCGCTCTATCTTTTGTCAATAAAGATACTTTTTCCATGTTTCATATTGTCATAGTGGAATTGGGCAGATTTCCACGGTCGTCACGAGCACAGTATTTGCCTGGCAGCTGTTCTATACATTGCTGAGGATTGATTAACCCTAGCCATGTTAATGGGAGAAGCAAAATTAAGCACTATTATGGAGGATTTCTCTACAAGACTACTTGCCCTCTTTGCAGACTTCGAGGACTCAGTGTTACAGAAGTTCGATTTCATCCTGCAATGTGGGGACCTAGAGGATAATAAAGTGCCAGATATAGCGAATGGAGAGAGAGAAGTGCACACCCGGGGTGTTTGGCCGATTTCTCAGTGCTGGGGACACGGCTCCACTCTGGATCCATACAGTTTGGAAGACTTCTACAGCTCTTTATATACCTGCTTTCTGGGAGATGCGGCCGAATTCCGAAAGCGGGTATTTAATTTACCACGCGGCCACAGGGTAAATTTTACAGAGATCGGCACCACAACAGTGGAAGCCAAGCCGGGAGATCATGTGGATGTGAGTTGCGATTTGAGGGTGATGTGCTTAGGACTGAGTGGAAATATGGACACTCCAGTTCACTTGCCTGATAAGAAACAACAGCATGGGATCTACGAAGTACGATTACAGGCAGATAGAAGAACACAAGCCAGACATGGCATAGGATAAGAACATATAAGCTTTTGTTTATTAGCTGCAGCCTACAACCGAGAAAGAATCTGGGACCTGTGTTTCATGACGGTTTGCCAACCTGATAAAAACCTGATATAATAGTATATAAAATGTATGGTCTGTAACTTCCCGTATATTCTTGCTGCCAGAAGTATCTGGAGTCTCAGACTTCAAATACGGATGAGACATTATAAATCTCTTACTTACTATTAGGATTCTATTATCAATTCTTTACTGTTGAGTATTAATTAATCCATGTTTGTAGTGACTTATTTCAATAATATGTTTTGGTTATTTTGTTGGCATTAGATACTACCGTTGATAACAAAGGGCAATGTATTTACGCGTACTCTATGTTTCCTAGTAAACCTATACATGCATTTTGACAGGGAAAGTATGCCAGGTATTTTGTTTAACACCAGTGTAGTACTTAGGTTCATACCTAGTTTATCATATTCTTTTCTAACAGCCCTCTTTAGGATGCAGCACTATATTCTATGTTTTTAGCCATCGATACCGGATAGTCTAGTGACATTCCAACACACATCATCCACATTGTTGTATTCCCTTTACACACTGATTTACGGATCAACCTGTCAAGATACCTTTTGGGGCTGACTATTTTTACACTGTATATTATATATGTCATTTACTAGGCTGGCTATGCTATATAATTTAAGTATATACATGATGTTAGTTAATATATAGGTGGACTATGAACAATTGTTATATTACCCAGCTGGATTGTCTAGGGGTTATAGACATATATACAATTGTGTGAACTGGAACAAGCACGCTGATCAACAATTGTTTCATCTGCTAGGTCAATATTCTACTTTATGTTTTCTAGTATATATATAAAGAGACAGATAAATGCCAAACTCTATACTTTTGCCTCCTGAAAGTTCATGGTTATTGGAGTTTTATCTCCACCCTCCTCCTCCCCAATTTTTGTTTGCTGAGTAAGCGAAGGAACGTAGATTCCATCGTAATTCTCCCTATTGTTTATTATATACTGGATATATGATAGCGGCCTTTTGATATTCCCCCCCTTTATTACCCCCTATGACAAAAATGATCAGGATTGTACTAGTCCCACTTTGCTTATATTTCATATACTTTTGGTACCAAAGTGAATATTTTTTGATCTGGGAAATCATTTGTCATAGTTATGAAAGAGGTCAGGAATTAAATATGCAGGATGTTTGTTTTTTATTCACATATGTTTATCTTTAACATTGAAATCATGAGAAACACTGCGATCCATAAAAGGCTATTTTAATAATCAAAAAAGGGTATAAATTATAAATCCACACACACACACCAAAAAATACGGCAATGAGCATTTAAAAACAGTAAAAAGCAGGTAAATACATGTTCAGGAACCAGTTTATCCTACATGTTTCGGTTGTTCCTTATTCATGGATATAACTGGCTATCCCTACTTCCTGTCTTTAAATACCTTCACCTGTCTTCCTATTCGTGCTTGGTCTCCCAGGTGTTAACCCATTAGGTGCCCTTTTCTACCCATAAGTGCTTAAATAGCACTGTCAACCTGATTACTTGCTAACTGTAACCTCAATGCTTAATAGTACATTATATATCTATAAAGGAATACATGTTCTTATCAGGATACAACAATGATGCCTTATAAGTTTATTAGGGGTAAACTTAATACACAAAGAGAAATAAAATTCTTTATATTTTAATTTTTAATATCATTCCCTTATACTATCATTGTGTGTAATTCCTAATTTTCTACCACCATGTGGCATATAATTTATAGATATTGAGTTACCTAAATTATTAATCTGTGTCTAAGACAAGGTATCTCAGGTTGTTTAGGTAAACACATTTGTTTTTATGTATTACTTTTTCCAGAAGTTAATGACATCCCCCTCAATGTTGAAGCCCTGCGGTCTCCTGGTCCTTAATTTGAATATCCAGAAGGCTTCACGTAACATCAAACGTGCTGTTCTGTTCCTTCCTCTCGGGGGATTCCGAACACACTCGATAACCGGCCATGAGAGGGACCTCACATCCCCCCCATGGACTGCTATGGAGTGTTGTGAAAGGCCGGAGCATTCAACATTGTGTGAGATGTCATTTAGGTGTTCCCTGATCCTAGAGCGGACCTCCCTCGTCGTGCAACCTACATATTGTCGGTTGCACGCTGTACACTCCACCAGGTAGACCACAAAAGTGGTTCTACAATTGGTGCAGCTGGCTAAATCAAAGACCCGATTGGTCGTTTTGGATTGGAACGTGGACATAACCTTGCAATGCTGACAAGCTATACACTTAGAAAAGTGACATTTAAAGTGTCCTTTGACACTCAGCCAGCTGCTACTAGCCCTCTTCCTGTCGTTTAATACATTAGGTGCCACCATATTTCCTATAGTACATGCTCTCTTTGGCACAAAATTACAGCCCTTGGATATATAATCCTTAAGACTGTCTTCTGCTGAGAGAATTGGTAAATGCTTATTGATGATATCAATAATGTTATTAAATTGTGGACTGTAGGTCGTGACTAATGTGGGCCTACATGAGTCATAAGCCTGTCTTTTGTCACTCTTCTTACCCTTTATCATTCGTTCTCTACTCATTCTGCTGACCTCGAGATGAGCTCTGTTGATAGTTTTGGCTGAGTAACCTCTCTCTATTAGAAGGCTCTTTAGAACCTCACTTTCCCTTATGTAATCCTCTTCCAAGGAGCAGTTCCGCTTAATCCGCATGAACTGCCCCTTGGCCACCCCAAACCCTGTGTGACGGGGATGGTTGCTCCTCGCGTGGAGCAGGGAATTTGAAGTTATGGGTTTACGATAAAGAGTGGTGGAGATTGTTCCACTTTCTATGTCACCCCTCAGTTCCACATCCAAATAAGGTATATTACTAACACCAATTTTTGCAGTGAATTCAAGGCCCACCTCATTTGTATTGAGGTAAGTCAAGAAATCCTGTATCTCTGTGTCATCACCTACCCAAATGAATAGAAGGTCATCTATGAACCTCTTATATGACCTGATCTTGTCCTTGAATGGGTTACTATCTCCAAAGACGTGGGACAGCTCCCACCAACCCATAAAAAGGTTGGCGTATGTTGGGGCAAATTTAGCCCCCATCGCTGTCCCACGTCTTTGGAGATAGAAAGTGTGTTCAAATTTAAAATAATTGTGGGTCAGGAGAAACGCAAGGGCCTCCACCATAAATTTAATCAAATCCTCATGGTAATTGCTAAAATGTGATAACATGTATTTCACGGCCTCAATGCCGTGGTTGTGTGGAATGGCCGAATATAGGCCAACCACATCAACTGTTAGCCACTTGCAATCTCTGTCCCACTTAACACCATCCAAAACTTTTATTAAGTGGTTAGTATCCTTGAGATAGGATGGCAGGAGGTGGACAACGGGCTGAAGAAGGGACTCGATCCAAGATGACAGTTTCTCAAATAGTGACCCGATCCCGACACTATAGGTCTACCCTTCATCTCCACCAAGGTCTTATGTACCTTGGGGAGGTGATGGAAGATAGGGATTATGCGCTTTTGTACCATCAAATAATCGAAAGTTTCTTGATCAATCAGTCCCCTCATCATACCGTCGTCCAATAAATGTCTCAATTCTAACCCAAATCTCTCTGTAGGATTGAAGCTTAGTACTTTGTATATCTGGGTATCTGTTAGCTGTCTTAATGCTTCCTCAATGTACTTGTCTCTTCCCATTACAACAATACAGCCCCCCTTGTGAGCCTGCTTGATGACTATGTCATCCCTTTTACCAAGTTCCTCAAGTGCCAACTTTTGGTTAAGGCTCAAATTATGTGTGATATTATCATTACGCTCTGCGCTCTGAGAGGGTGATTAGATCCTCTTCAACTCGGCGATGAAACGCCTGTATGAAGGGTCCTCTAGTCCTGGTGGGGTAAAAAATAGACTGGTTTGAATCCTGCATGACTAGTTTTGATCTGTATGTCTGACTGTAAGCTAGATGTCCCTAACTCATGAAGGGTCAGATAGTCTACCCCTTCCTTGAAGTCTATAATGTCAGATATATTTGGTACACTAAGTGCAGTATCAATTGTATCATGTATATTGATATCACCCTCTGTTTCTGTTATTCCCTCACTGGTATCAGAACCCCAAAAAAACTTTTTTAAGGTTAAATCCCTTACAAGTCTATTAATATCAACAATAGTTTCAAAAAAATTAAATTTATTAGTAGGCACAAATCCCAGTCCCAAGCTTAAAACCTCCACTTGTGTGTCAGTCAGATCAGCCCCAGACAAATTAATGACTTTTAAATTTTGTATTTGTTTCGTACATTTCTCTTTGGTTGTGCCCTGCTCTTTCCTTTTTCTCCTGGGCCTATGTTTCCACCTCCTTCTATTCCCTTTGGGTTTAGCCAAAAAACCTGTTCATTATTCATCCCTGTTGACTGAGGTAAAAATGTTGATGGTCTAATATCTCCCTCGCTATCACTCAGGAACTCTTGTTGTCGCCTATCTGTAAGGTTACCTTTATTGGAACTGGTGATACTACTGCCCCCTCCCGTCAATTTCTGACCTGAGCCTAGTGTTCTAAGTGTTGTTTTCTTTAAAGCACTTCTAGGTGTAATTACTTGTATCTCATCACCTGAATTTCCACTAGAATCTCCTGCAGCATATTCATCTGATCTATAGTCATGCTCCTCATCTGTGCTGTCTTTATCTGAAAATGTGACCTTTTTGCTACCCCCAACTGCTCCTACTTTAGGGGTGTTCTTATTCTTTCTGAACCTAGGTTTATTAGCTCTTGGGCCTGATTTGTTATACTAAGTGTAAACTTTATTATTGATATAATCTGTTGTCTCTCATGAATTTCTTGAGCTTGAAATTATCTATTTCCCCTCTAAACTTCATGATTGTATCACTTAGTAATTTATCAAACTCATTGTATCTTTAACATTGTTTATTTATTTTGTATGATAGATGTGACTCACAGGCTCTACTTGATAATGTTATTGCTTTACAGACGTATGTCTATATGTATATCTGTCCTGTAAGCTTGCCTATGTTTTGTATGTTGTTGGATCTCAATAAAAAAAATATATAAATAAAACTTACAATTATTACCTAAATAATTCCTATTTAAAACTAATAAATACTTACCTTAGCTCGCATTCTATTGGCTATTCCAATCAACCAATAGAATGCAAGCTCAATCCTATTGGCTGATTGCAACAGTCAATAGGATTTTTTTCCCCTTTAATTCCTATTGGCTGATTGAATTCAATCAGCCAATCGAAATGTAAGGGACGCCATCTTGGATGACGTTACTTAAAGGGAACCTTCATTTTCCAGCGACGACCATAAGAAGAGGATGCTCCACGCCGGATGGATGAAGATGGAAGATGCCGTCTGGATGAAGACTTCTGCCCGCTTGGATGAAGACTTCTGCAGGCTTCGATGAGGACTTCTGCCCACTTGGATGAAGACTTCTGCCGCCTGGATAAGGATGGATGTCCGGTTTTCGAAAACTGTAAGTGGATCGTCGGGGGTTAGTGTTAGGTTTTTTTAAGGGTTAATTGGGTGGGTTTTATTTTTAACTTAGGGTTTGGGCACCGTAAAAGAGCTAAATGCCCTTTTAAGGGCAATGCCCATCCAAATGCCCTTTTCAGGGCATTGGTTAGCTTAGGTTTATTTAGATAGGGTTTTTATTTGGGGGGTGGTGGGTGGTGGGTTGTGGGTTTTACTGTTGGGGGAGTTGTTTGTATTTTTTTTATTTTTTTTTACAGGTAAGAGCTGATTTCTTTGGGGCAATGCCCCACAAAAGGCCCTTTTTAAGGGCTATTGGCAATTTAGTGTAGGCTAGAGTTTTTTTTATTTTGGGGGGGGGCTTTTTATTTTGATAGGGCTATTCGATTAGGAGTAATTCATTTTTTATTTTGTGTAATTTAGTGTTTATTTTTTTGCAATTTAGATAATTGTATTTTATTAATTTAATTTATTTTATTGTAATTGTTTTTAGTGTAAGGCAGGTTAGGTTTTATTTCACAGGTTCGTTTGTATTTATTTTAACTAGGTAGTTATTAAATAGTTAATAACTATTTACTAACTAGTCTACCTAGTTAAAATAAATACAAACTTACCTGTGAAATAAAAATAAACCCTAAGCTAGCTACAATATAACTATTAGTTTTATTGTAGCTAGTTTAGGTTTTATTTTATAGGTAAGTATTTATTTAGTTTAAAATAGGAATTATTTAGGTAATAATTGTAAGTTTTATTTAGATTTATTTTAATTATATTTAAGTTAGGGGGTGTTAGGTTTGGGTTTAGGGGTTAATATATTTATGTAGTGTTAGTGATGTGGGAGGCCAGAGTTTTAGGGGTTAATAACTTTAGTATAGTGGCGGCGACATTGGGGGCGGCAGATTATGGGCTTATAAGTGTAGGTAGATGGCGGCGATGTTAGGGCCAGTAGATTAGGGGTTAATAAATGTATGTAGGTGGCAGCGATGTTAGGGCCAGCAGATTAGGGGTTAATAACTGTAATATAGGTGGCGGCGATGTTGGGGGCGGCAGATTAGGGGTGTTTGGATGTGGTTTTTATGTTAGGGTGTTAGGTTTAAACATAGCTTTTTCTTTCCCCATAGACATCAATTGGGCTGGGTTACGGAGGTTTTGTTTCCGCGATCGCAGGTGTAAGGCTTTTTTTTTTTTTTGCCGGCTCTCCACATTGATGTCTATGGGGAAATCGTGCACGAGCACGTCAAAACACTGCTTGTATTTGGGTGAAGTATGGAGCTCAACGCCACCATTTCGCCCGCACAACCCAGGTTTTTTCAAACCTGTAATACCTACGTTATGAAAGGTGAGCAATGAAAATAACGTACACAAAATTAACGAGCAGCCATAACGCCACAACTTGTAATCTAGCTGTCAGTTTAATTGCTGACATGATATAAGCCCCACTGGTGCTCTGAGCAGCGGCAGTATTTAAAATGTTGGTGCACTGAGAATATCTAGCTTCACACGCACGTGACAACTTTTACTAGAAGCATTTTTGCCAATACAAGTACATGTATATTGCAAATATGTTTCTAATTAAACCTGTAATTCATCCATGTGCATTTAAATTTTGACTGGAATGTCCCTTTAAGGTGACATTTCTTGGCAACATACTCTAGCATTGGTGCATCGTCTTTTGCATTTGTTTGGTAGAAAGGTGATCTCTTGATGAGAGTTTAGGGAAAGAGGAGCAACCCATTACCTTTTTAAAGGAAGAACTGCTTATGGTGTTAAAGATTTTAGTGAGTCTATAGAAAAAAAATCTATTGAGCTTGTTGAGTATCGGAGTTGGCACTTCTAGATTTTTTTGTAATTACATTCAGAGGTAAAATTGTATAAACTTACCCATTTGTGACTATGATGTGGGTCTGCATTTTATTCTTTTCTTCCTCATATTATTTAAGATCAGTTTATGACGTGAGCGATCATTTAATTTCAATCTTACTTTTACAGGTTTCCTCTGGGCCTTGGACTTGTGTGCACTTGTAGAAACCCGTCATGTCCGTGTTGGGTCAGATATATCCCTCTGTGGCTTGAGGTGTCCTAACACAAACGGTGTGCTGGAGCTGTACACTAAACCAGGGAGTGTTTTGCTAGAGCTGAGCTGTCAAAATGATGACTACACCATCCATCCAAATTTCATAAACAGACTTGACCTGAACATCTCCAGTGGCTGCTGTGTGCTGAGAGAGGCTCAGAAGAAGGACACCTGTGTGTATGAGATTGAGTTCCACAGCAGCCCAGCAAGGATACTGAGCTCTACACCCATCACTGTAATAGGTAAGCACCCCACAGCAGTGACTTGTGAGTAGACATCTGCTATGAATTAAGGGATGTTACTTTAAATGATCATGTGCGTAGTATTTCTCTTTTTACAGATGAAGAGGTTTCAAGGGATTATCAAAAATAAAAGTAAATAAGTATGGGGGTCCAGATAATATTTATCCAAGGGTTCTAAGGGAACTTTGATCCCTGATAGCTACTCCTATAGCTGGTTTATTACATCAGACACTGTTAACAGAAGTTGTTCCAGAAGACTGGAAAATTGTTAATGTAGTCCCTCTTCATAAAAAGTGTAGTAGGGAAGATTCTGATAACTATAGGCCACTTCGTTTGACTTCAATTACAGGGAATTTAATGGAAACTCTTTTAAAGGAAAGGCTTGTGTTTTACCTTCAGGCAAACAACTTAGAAGACAAAGGACAGCATGGTTTCACTGCTGGAAGATCGTGTCAGGCTAATCTAATTTAATTTCTTTGGCCATGTAACTAAATTAATAGACCATGGAGGAGCCGTAGATGTAGCGTATCTAGACTTTAGCAAAGCATTTGACAGTGTCCCACACAAGAAACTTATTCACAAAATGTATTGCCTTGGAGTAGATGATAAGATTGTTAAATGGGTAGATGCTGGCTTAAAGGGACAGTCTAGTCAAAATTAAACTTTCATGATTCAGATAGGGCATGCAATTTTAAACAACTTTCCAATTTACTTTATCATCAAATATACTTTGTTCGCTTGGTATTCTTTATTGAAAAGCTACACCTAGGTAGGCCCATAAACTGATTTCTAGGCTGTTGAAGGTTGCCACTTAGTGCATTTTGACAGTTTTTCACAGTTAGACAGTGCTAGTTCATCTGTACTATAAAGATAACGAGTCAGCACTAATTGGCTAAAACCCGCAATAGTACAGTATTGACTGTTACAAAAGAGGACACGACTTGAGAGTTATTATTTCAGATCATTTAAAATTTCGTACACAATGCAGCAGTGCAGCCAGTAAGGCCAGTCTCAATTATCCGGAACTCAAGCAACCGGCACTCTCAAGCAACCGAACAAAAAAAAGTTAGAGCATAAATGTGCTAAAGAAACAGTCGGGATCGCTTTAAACAGCAGGAACTGCGGTAGCTGCATTAAATAGAGCGATAGACACACTTATCTGCTAAGTAATTACAGGTATACCGCTGCACTTACGATTGCATCAGCTTGGCAATCAGGACGGGCTATCTCGGGGGGTACAGCATCCCTCTGTCATGTATCCCTCTTCCGGACCAGGGGGCAAGGGAGAGCTCAAAAATGCTCAATCAATAAAAGATTTCCAGGACGGCTTAATCTCTTGCTGAAATCAATGAGTTTATTAAGAATAAAATACAAGTGTATTTCCAGAATAAACACATTGTTTTCAGCAAGAGATTGAGCCGTTCTGGGAATTTGTTATTGATTAAGCATCCTGTTGAAGCCTCATACGATACGTATATCCTGTCTAGTGTGCGCCTCTAACCGGCTCCTGCCCGTGTGATCCATTATAGAACTAGTTAGACATATTTTTAATAGTGACTCTCAAGCAACCTGAAATACACTTACCCGGAATATACCGATCCCCATGGGTGCCGGTTATTTGAGATTCTACTGTATATGTATATATGTGTGTGTATGTATGTATGTATGTGTGTGTGTGTATATATATATATATATATATATATATATATGTATATGTATATATGTGTGTGTATGTATATATGTGTGTGTATGTATGTATGTATGTATATATATATATATATATGTGTGTATATATATATATATATATATATATATAAATATATGTATATATGTGTATATATGTGTGTGTATGTATATATATATATATATATATATATATATATATATATAATAGTTTCTGTGTAGGCACACTTCAAATGTTGCAGTGGGGATCCAAGTTTAAGTACACCTACACTAACTAGCTCAGGCAATGTAGTCTCGGCAGGCGATAGCTAGCAAGATGGTCATGGTTACTATCCTCCCTGCAACTGCTGCTGTGAACATATCAATCTTGTGTCGATATGTCCCAAGCAAAGTACAGGCTACTCCCACTAGCACGCCTTGCTAACTCCCCCCTCAACGCCTATAATTACATCATGCCTAACCTACACCTACGTCACAGCTCATCTACACTCCCCTGCAAAGCTTAGCTAACTCCCCCTTACCGCCTACACCTATGTCACGCATAACCTACACACCCCCAAAACGCCCAGCTAAGTCCCTAATACCGCCTACATTTACATAATGTCTAACCTACAATCCCCTGGAATGCCTAGTTAACTACCTACTGTCAAAAAATAACATAATAAACTATACTATAAATAATAAACCTCCTTATTATAACAATGAAGTTATGTTGCTAAAGTTATAATCAATATAAATAATGTGTCACAGAGATGCGCTAAAACGCCAGCCGCTGACAGCCCGAGGAATGGGGACTGGATTTGAAGTGTCCTACATTCTCCCAGAAAGTAGCACCCCCAAACAAGTAGTATCCCTAGGTGCCAACAACATACTAAAAGACTGACTTCATCACTTGCACCTTACTCAATCGACACCTTTTTTAAAAAGCGGAGTACCGTAGCTCAATTCCGGTCTGGCGCTGAGTTCCAGGAGCCCGGATAGGCCATCAAGATTTTGGCGACCCCTGCGTTTACCTCATTTCCTTGGCTATGTATAATGTAGATATCTGTAAGTATTGTAGATATCTCAAAATTAATTTATTAGTTGCTTGCTATTATTTCAAATATAAATATATGTAAAAATATGTTTGTTTCAAATAATATATTAAGCAATCATTAAATCCATTTTTAAGATATCTACAATACTTTAAATAATATGCATTGTAAATGTCTATGCATATCATTTAAACATTGACCCCTAATTTGCCATAACCTAAAACTAACTGTAGAAGCTAAGGCCGTACACATAAATATTCAATATTTAAAATGATGTAATCATTTATATATTACATTTTAAATCCAATATTTAAAATGATTATGTAGAATGCATAATGTATAATTATTTGCATATAAATTAAAATGTAATTAATTTAGCTTGTTGTGTTTATTATTTATAATTAATGACAGTATAATATTATAGATCTACATAACTACATGCCTGTTATGTAAAAATATAATTTAATGCTACTGACTTCTGTAACATGAATATATATTAACATATGTATCTGTTATCACTAATAAACACAGCAAGATTACATAAATACATAAATAATGTAGTTTTATTATATTTTGTAACTTAGCTTTTTTATTTTTCTGTAACAGATTATTTTTAAATTTTTTTGTAACATAGTGGGGTTAGAGTAGAGGGGGTTAGTTTAGACGGGGGTGTTAGTAAAGAGGGAAGCTGGGTATTATGTAGAGTAGGGTTAGATTGTGTTTGGGGTTTGAAGGTTTAGGTTTATTTTTTTTATTTAGATTATTTTTTATATTTCTAATTTAGGGGTTTAGTTTAGAGGGGGTTAGGTGTTAGTTTAGTTTGCATTTGGGGTATATGGTGGTATAGGGGTTAATAGTTATATACTAGCAGTGGGTATATGGTGGCATAGGGGTGTCAAGGTTTCACCTTGCTTTTGTTTGTATTTGCTGCTGGCAGCCATTTTACTCACCTGTCTCTTCACCTGCCTGCAGAGTGTGTAACTTTGCTCACTTACCTAAGCGCCCTCTTATAGACAAACTGGAGAACATCATCTCTGTGACATGTTGCAGTCCCAGAATTATGATGTCATCAATTACTATTTAAGGGGCCTCAGTTCAGTCTGCCTTTGCGATGTCTGAGGCTTCTTTGTGAGTTCCTGTGCTCCAGTTCTTGTGTATGCCTGACTTGTCTGACGTCCCTCAGTTCATTCCCATCTTCTTTCAAACATGCAAAGGTCACTCCTATACTCAAAAACCCTCCCTTGACACTAATTTTCTGGCAAGCTACCTCCTCATATCACTGCTTCAACTAAATTAAAAACTCCTGGAAAACCTTGTTTACGACCGCCTAACTAACCACCTGTACTTCAACTCTTTGCTTGACCCCCTGCAATCTGGCTTCCATACCCAACACTCAAACTGAAACTGCCCTCACCAAGGCTGCTAGCAATCTTCCTTCTAAAAGTAATGGCCAGTACTCTATACTTATTTAACTTGATCTCTCAGCTGCCTTTGACACAGTTGACCACCCCATCCTACTACTGTCTCTCTTGGCCTCTGTGACACTGCTCTCTCTCTTTGATGCACTTTAACCTTTCTAACAGATCATTTTCTGTGTCATTTGGTGACTCCTCCTATGTAATGCCTCTGTCAGTTAGAGTACCTCACGGCTCTGTTCTGGTCCTCTACTCTTCTCCATTTATACTTCTTGATTGGGTATACTTATCAATAGCTATGGCTTCAAGTATCATCTCTATGCTTATGACACTCCAATCTACCTCTCCTCCCCTGCTCTCTCTCTCCCTCTGTTCTTTCTCATGTCAGTGACTACTTATAATGTATTTATTCCTGAATGGCCTCTCACTACCAAACGATTAACATGTCCAAGACTAAGTTTATTCTAATCCACCCCCCCCCCAGCTCTACACTGATTTCTGAATTTTCTATCACTTTTGAGGGCATCAATATCTCCCTATCACCCCAAGTCTGCTGCAACCACCTATGTAATATTTCCAAAATTTGTCAGTTTATGAGCACTAACACCACTAAGCAACTTCATTGTAATTTCCTGACTTGACTACTACAATGACCTACCAACTGGCCTTCCACTTTCCTGCCTCCCCCCCATTTGTAAATGCCTCTGCCAGGCTAATCCACCTTTCCCATAGCTGTGTATCTTCTGCACCCCTCTGAGAGTCCCTTCTCTGGCTCTCAATTCACAGCAGAATAAAATTTTAACCCTGACCTACAAAGCCCTTATCAATGCCGCTCCGTACTACTTGTCCTCACTAATCAACAAATATACTCCAGCCACCGCCTAGATGCAGCAATGACCTACTCCTTGCATCTTCTATTATCACCTCTTCCCATGCTAGACTGCAGGACTTCTCTTGTGCAGCACCAACCCTCTGGAATGCACTTCCTTAATCTGTCAGTTTCCCCTAATTTGCCTTCTTTTAAATGCTCTCTCGAGACATATTTTTTTTTTAGGGAAGCTTGCCACCCAACTCAGTAACAAATGAATTCCATGTACCTAATAATTGCCCTCATCTAACTCGATATTAACATACTTTTCACCCTTGCAGTCCTCACCTCCAGTTTCTCTCCCTTCTAGATTGTAATTACTCCTGAATTTGTTTGCCAGATTTTGTCTTGTACTTTCAAGTATTATATTATTGTTTTACTTATATCAATTGTACCATTGGACAGCTCTACGGAAATTGTTGGCGCTTTATAAATAATAGTAATAGTTGTAATAATAATGTAAGGTAAGGGGAAGCCATGAGATCTAATATACAATAACAGTGATGGTAAAATCGCTATTAGTGGTAGCAGGTATATGTGTCATCTCTTACACTGATGGTTAGCAGTGTGTAGTCAGGTGTCAGATAAGGGGGAATTCACTGGAATTCAGAGAACATACAAAATATCCAGATTTACTGGGGCATTTCTGGGTCTATTAACTTACTGCTCACTATATAACTGCAGCAGAAAAAATCAAGAATAATTCTTTACCTCATGAAATGCCACCTACTGAGATTTTCAATAGTGTTTAAACATATAATATTACTGTCCAGTTTCAGGCTGTGTAACATCTATCTAAAATAATGTGCTCTGGGGGGGCAGAGCAAGGAGCCGAGCCGGCAATACTCATCTTGAGGAAGCTCTCTACCTAAATATAGATTTCACTGATTTTAATCATGATTCCTCCTATTAAAATGGAATATAAGGCCAGTAAAGATGTGCATATATAAACTGACCCTATGAGAAACTCCAAGACTGCGATCTAAGCATGTGCTGTTAAACTACACCACAAGACTACCAGAGGCTCATAAGCTGCAATCAGCAGTATACCTCCATGCTAGACACCGGAACTAATGAGCAGGCTGACTCGATAATCTTACCAAACGACTGTAGAGGCACTTGAGGATAAGGTATGCAATTTACTGAGGGACCACCTATCTGGATTACATACACTAATAATACAGGTGTTTGAGAATGTAGCTATACGGCATGTCTCCAAAGATGGCGCCGGTTCATTTCTAAACATCAGTAATCCTATCGAACCTTGTGACAAGAGCACTGACACCCAGATCTTGGTTGGGTATGGTGAGACCACAGACATCTTGAATGCACCTAAGAAGTATCGGCTTCCCAGACAGAACTACCACCTAACACTCACACAGCTGGACAATGCAGAACCTACCCGATTCACTCTCAAAAACGAAACTAAGAAGTTGGCTCATGGGGAAGGTGACATTATGGCAGCTGTTAGTGGAATCTATAACTCTGAATATTCACCTGCTGTAATAGGTGAGAGGAAAAATGACAGTTCTGGCCTCATGATGGTGGTGTAAGTATCAAACCCTATGTTTAAGGATAAGGATCTCAACTGTTGTATACCATCAGGTTGGAGTTTGTTCTGTAATAAATTATCAGAGGATCAGGTTGGAGTTTGTTCTGTAATAAATTATCAGAGGATGTGACAGAGTGGTTAACCTTAGAGCACAATAGTACAGGTTACCTCGCTGTCTTAATATAGCCAAACATAATCTTGATACAATAAAAATAACAAGATACATATAAATTATTGGCCATGAAATAAGAATGTGTACCTGTGATTCCAGAAGGTGGAATCACACAGAGAATAAGTTGGAAGACAAGGCAGAGGCTATGTCAGTATAGCAGAGTCAGCAAGAGCAGTGTAGGTGGTCAGAGCAAACAGACTGAAAGAAAACAGAGTTCAGGAGCTGACAATTATGCCAACACACAACCAAGGCTAGTAATCCTGTAGCAAAGGAATGACTGCTACACGCTGCATTAAACCAGCAAGGACTGTAGGATGGGAGGAGCCTTAAATACACATAGAGAGAGGAATAAACTATCTCTTAAAGGGACAGAGAAGGTTTCTTACATAGTCCCCCCCTCAAAGGAAACCACTGTGAGGTTTACAGACAAGGTCGGTGCGGATGTCGTCTGTGGAACAATTAAATAAATTTGGGTATGGAGAGGTTAGCAGAAGGCTCCCAAGAGTCATCTTCCTGACCATATCCAGCCCAATGAACGAGATACTGCAGTTGACAACGTCTACAGTCCAGGAAACTATGTACTTCATACTCCTGTTTGGCCTGAAGAGTCGTAGCATCAGTAGGGACATGAAGCCCAGCGGTGAGAGAATTGCACGATTTGACGAGGGAAATGTGAAAGGTAGGATGAATTTTGTAGGATTGGGGAAGCTGTAGGGTGACAGTAGCAGGGTTCACCATAGCGGTGATGGGGAAAGGTCCTATGAACAATTTTCCTAGTTTCCTGGAAGGAGTGTGAAGCTTCAATTTTTTTGTAGATAACCAAACCAGTTGACCTATTTTGTAGGAAGACTTTTCCTAATGACTGAGGTCATAATATTTTTTTCTGTGAAGCCTGAGCATCTTTGATGTTGTGTACAACAGAGAAGGTTTGTGTAATGGAATTGAAAATGATAACATCATTAACCAGCGGACAAGTTGCATCTACCCAGGGTAGTATATGGAAACTGGGATGAAGACCGTAATTGATGAAGAATGGGCTAACTCTGCTAATGGAAGGTAGGAAGCCTAAGTATGTTTTTGACTAGCCACTGGTTGGTCCTCTGTTTGACTATTTGATTGGGGATGATACGAGGTACTGAGTCTTTGGTGTGTATGTAATGCCTTACACAACTGTCTCCAGAATTTTTATGTAAACTGGGATCCCATGTCACTAATCACTGTAGTGGGTAACCCATGTAGACGAAATACCTCTTTTATGAACATAGTTGACGTTTGTTGAGAGGTTGGTAGGGCATGGAAGGGGATAAAGTGAGCAATTTTAGATAAGGTAGAGGAAGTGGGGAGATCCACAATAAAGTACATGGAGACAGTCCAGGGTCTCTGAGGTACAGGTAAAGGATGGAGTAAAAGGCCATTGACGAGAATACTTTGAAGTGGAGCATATGGAACAAGAAGATACATAGTCTTTGACAGAACGGAACATAGAAGGCCACCAGAAAGACCGTTCCAGGAGACCGAAAGTTCTCTGAGAACCCAAATGTCCAGCAAGAGGTGAGTCATGGACAGTTTGCAAAATAAGTGGTCGAAGGGACATAGAGCTGTTCATTGTGGTAGAAAATGTCATCTTTATCCTTGTGTAAGCAAGTTACAGATTTAGAGTGATCAGATTGCTGAGACCTTTTAATATCCTGGAAGAGATTGGAGAGGAGACCAAAGAAATTATGTTTGGAGATTACGGTAGATGAAGTGTTATGTTGTGTAGGTCTCATGTCTTTGCTAGACAAAGCCTCTGCCTTGCCGTTTCTAGCCCCAGGCCGGTAGGTGATAACAAACTGGAAACGCGAAAATTAGAGACTCCAATGAAGTTGTCTGACAGAGAGGGTTCTGTTGGTCTGAAGATACTGCAGAATATTATAGTCCAAATAAATTATTATAGGATGGGTAGCACCTTCAAGAAGGTGACACTATATGGTCGATTGAACATTTAAATTGCGATAGTTATTTTTCCCCTACGGGTCATTGATCCCTGAGGATGTAAAGGTTCCTGGAAAGATTTTCTCTGTGAGTACTGCGCCAATGGCATAATTCGATGCATCCACTTCAAGTACATACATGAGGTCAATATCTGGGAATTGTAAAATTGGTTCTGTGATAAACTTATTTTTCAAAAGATCAGACATGTTGTGTTTGATCAGGCCAATGAAAAGTATTGAGTTTTGGTTAGGTCAGTTAGTGGTTTGGCAACAGCAGCAAAGTTGTGAATGAATTTGAGATAGAAGTTAGCAAACCCAAGGAAGCGTTGGACATTTTTCTTACAGTTAGGTGTTGGCCAATCCTTGATGGTGAGTACCTTGCTATCTTCCGGTGATGTGATAACCTAGAAAGGATATCTCCTTGAAGTCAAGAGATACATTTCTCTAGTTTGGCATACAAGCGATGCATTCTTAACCGTGAGAGAACAGTTCTGACATGGGAGATATGTTCATCTAGGTTATGTGAGTAAATAAACCACTATGAAGGTGTCTAGAATGTCATGGAAGATGTCATTAATCAAGTTTTGGAATTTTGCTGGGGCATTACAGAGACCGAATGGCATAACTGTAAAAAGACAATACCGGGTCCTAAAAGCAGTAAGCCACTCGTCACCGGCTCTTATTATGATCAGGTTATAAGCGTCCATGAGGTCCAATTTAGTGAAGACCTTGGCACCACGTAACTTTTCAATAAGTTCAGGGATTGATGGAAGGGGATACCTATTTTTACGTGTACACTTATTTAATTCCCTGTAGTCAATAATAGGATACAAAGTGCCGTCCTTGTTTTAAACAAAAAACATTCCAGCACCAGCTGAAGAGGTGGATGGTCTAATAAAGCCTTTTTTGAGGTTATCCTCTATGTTGGCCTTTAAGTGATCTAACTCAGGGATATATGTGTCCGAAAGGAATAGAAACACCAGGTAAAAGGTCTATGAGACAGTCGAAAGTCCTGTGTGGGGGTAGACTTTCTGCCTCTTTCTAGTTAAAAACGTCTTTGAAGTTGTGATAGTGTGTAGGGATGGAGGCGTTGGACATTTGAAGAATACTGTGAAAAGGATAACAGGTCCTTTTACAGTACTGGGAAGTTAAAGTGACCCTAGTTTTTTCCCAGTCAAAGGTGGGTTGATATAACCTTGACCAATTAATTCCCAGTAGTAGAAAACATGGGGGACAGTATGATGTAGAAACTAATTACCTCTCTATGTGCAGCCTCAGTGCTTATCAGGAAAGGGTTGGTATATTGGGAAACAGGACCAGATGATAAGGGGAGCCATCAATAACTTTAACAGGAAGCGGATTTGTTTTTGAAAGAAAGGGTATTTAATTGGATTTTACAAACTCAATGTCGATAACGTTACCACAGGCCCCGGTATCTATGATAGCTTCAGAGGTGAGTCTGTGCTGGTCCCACTGAAGAGACAAAGGTATAACAAAATAATTTGAGAAATGAGTCTTTGTGGTTAAGCATGACTTAACCTTATTTCTTTTACCGGATTTTTGTTTCAGCAGGATGGAACATTGTCTCACTTCATGGTCCGGGGAGGCACAATACATGCACAGATTCTGTGATCTTCTCCTGTTCTTTTCTTTGGAACTTAATGGTCCCCTAATGAACCCTATCTCCATAGGCTGATCCACATCCTTAGACGTAATAGGAGAATAGGTTAAGGTTTTTCTATATGCGCCCCTCTCCAACTTTATCTCACGTAAGCATCTGTCGATATTAGTTGAGAGAGTGTACAATTCCTCCAAGGTGTCTGGAATACCAACTCTAGAAAGTTCATCTTTGATTTCTTCAGAAAGACCAAGACGTAACTGGTTCCTGAGTGACACCTCAGTCTCAGGGATAGGCAAGGTGTCCATGACTAGCCCTTGCAGTGACCGCCACAACCTAAGTATATCTCTTCTTTCTTATTAAATAATAGGAATAAAAAAAAAATATGTGGTGTGAATAAAGTTAGTGGCTTGTCAAGAGACTGCTTGCGATATTGGGTGATAAGTTATGGAATAAATAAAGCCTGAGTGAAATACTGGATGTGTATCTGCATCAGTATAATAACACCCAGCACTATATAATGACACAGTAGTGACACTGGCTCATGGGTATAGCCAGAGGAGGGCTGGTTATAGGATCAGTGGTATCTCCATCAGTATAATAACACCAAGCACTATATAATGACACAGTAGTGACACTGGCTCATGGGTATAGCCAGAGGAGGGATGGTTATAGGATCAGTGGTATCTGCATCTGTATAATAACACCCAGCACTATATAATGACACAATAGTGACACTGGCACATGGGTATAGCCAGAGGAGGGCTGGTTATAGGATCAGTGGTATCTTCATCAGTATAATAACACCCAGCATTATATAATGACACAGTAGTGACACTGGCTCATGGGTATAGCCAGAGGAGGGCTGGTTATAGGATCAGTGGTATCTGCATCAGTATAATAGCACCAAGCACTATATAATGACACAGTAGTGACACTGGCACATGCGTATAGCCAGACAAGGGCTGATTATAGGATCAGTGGTAGCTGCATCTGTATAATAACACCCAGCACTATATAATGACACAATAGTGACACTGGCACATGGGTATAGCCAGAGGAGGGCTGGTTATAGGATCAGTGGTATCTTCATCAGTATAATAACACCCAGCATTATATAATGACACAGTAGTGACACTGGCTCATGGGTATAGCCAGAGGAGGGCTGGTTATAGGATCAGTGGTATCTGCATCAGTATAATAACACCAAGCACTATATAATGACGCAGTAGTGACACTGGCACATGCGTA
The DNA here is from genome assembly GCF_027579735.1 of Bombina bombina. Taxonomy (NCBI): domain Eukaryota; kingdom Metazoa; phylum Chordata; class Amphibia; order Anura; family Bombinatoridae; genus Bombina; species Bombina bombina. The sequence continues at coordinate 38,825,400 of NC_069501.1, forward strand.
TAGCCAGACAAGGGCTGATTATAGGATCAGTGGTAGCTGCATCTGTATAATAACACCCAGCACTATATAATGACACAATAGTGACACTGGCTCATGGGTATAGCCAGAGGAGGGCTGGTTATAGAATCAGTAGTATCTGCATCAGTATAATAACACCAAGCACTATAAAATAATGTTTTTAAATTCAAATGTACCTTGGTGTCCTTCACTAAGGTCTGTACTTTGGAAAATGTCTGCCACAGTCTTTGTCTGTGCCTATCGCACCTGCTTCTGAAAATAGATACAATCTGTTTGGGCAGAAAGAGGGTAGAATCCTCACAGGATCTGTAACAAGGTAAGGAAAAGAGCTGAGCGTGACAATTAGCCAACAGACATCCAAGGCTAGTAATCCTGTAGCAGAGGAACTACTGCTACACACTGCATTAAACCAGCAAGAACTGTGGGATAGGAGGAGCCTTAAATACACATGGAGAGAGGAATAAACTATCTCTTAAAATGACAGAGAAAGTTTGACAGGTGGTGATGGGGAAAATAAGTACGGCAACAGACTGGAGAGATTGCCCTATGATCACTACACGGCTTCACTTCAATCTTAAGGGCATCCTTTATTATGGTGTCTCTCCTACACCTGATACTAGCAAAAGAGGCAAAGGCTAACTATTTTCTATACAGCGGAACTTGCCTTCACAGTTTGCCGGACAAGCTGTGTGCAAATTGAGCTGCCGATTTCACCTTACCCTACATCATCCTAAAAAGTATGAAGGCTATTATCCGGATCCAAAAGATGATCTTACAAGTCTGTGGACTAATTATATGATACCCTCCTCATTATACAGTTCAGAACAGTTAACTTTCGGTTACCTGTTAGTTAATATTGTGTGGCGTTTACAGTTGTATATTGTTATTTATCTTAATAGGGTCTAAGATAAGCATTTTGACAGAATAACCTCTCCCACCAATATATTTGAAACTACTTTGTATGAAACATATATATGCATAAACTCTTCATATGCTCATATTTTAACAAGGTTCTCTAGGAAAATCGAAATTAGCATTGTATGTTTTACTTTAAAGATCCTATGGGAAGCAGTACACCTGCTAATTATCAGTATACAGAGAGGATGCTGTCTAGTTACACTTTGCCAACATAATTTAGGTTCTGACGGTATTACTATTTGATGTAAACTTCAGCTAGTTATATTGGTCTGATAAGTGACGTGCAGTCCTAGGAGGCAGGTGAGGCAGCGCCTCCCCTGTCCTATGTGTGTAATTACAGTTTTTTATTAATACTTTTAAAAAATAATAATTTTTTATAAACCTTTTTATTAAAAAAAATGTTGGTATATCCCAAGGTACCCCCCACCACCGCGGCAAAACAGTACACTTTGATGAGAAGATTCCATATCCATTCATACCCATTCCATATTTTGCAAAGAAGGAGAGGCTGTGAGCCGTTCAGCCCCCCTCCTTTGCGCAATATGCATGTGTGTTAGAGCATTTAAGAAACTAAGCCACTAGAGACTGCCACCCAGTGGCGCTTTTCTTCCGGCCCATATGCTCAATAGAGGCTATCAGTGTAAGCAGCCTCTGCAGGAGCAGCACAGCCAATCAGCGCCCTCTATCAAGTTTCATAGTAGGTTGCGCGGCGGGAAAGAGCTGTGTCTCTGGAGTCAATGCCAGATTGACAGCCGTTAGCCAAGCCAACTTAAACGTGTCTTACAGTGTCGCAATGTGTTGTCGTGTGTGTGAAGGCTTGAAGCTCTGCTAAGCTGACCACTGCCTACTAGTACCAGACCTAACCCAGTGCCATTGACTGACTGCCCTGGACCTGGAGGACGCCGGTAACTGTAAGTAGTGATCGAGAAGTAAATGCCCCGGGGCAGCCTGGCCAGAGTGAGGTGTGTGGCTACTAGTGTAGAGTTCAGACAAGCATGAAGATACACAATGTGTTGGCAGGGCACCCACAACACTGCAACATTCCATCAGGAATACTTTTTATATTGGCCATGCTGTGCTCACTGTTTAGGGCAGGTCCGGTGAAACTGCAAACTGCTGTCTGCCACACTTCCGCCGCATCTATTAACCCCTGCAGTACGAGGAGCCCAATTAGTATACAGCTACAGACAGCGTGTCAGTGACAGAATGATTTGTGAGTAATTTACTAGCAATAGTCAGCTAATCCATTTTTCCTAACAGCTTAGTTGTAAATCACTCACAAATCATCCTGTCACTGAGTGTGTATAAGGATGCAAGACTTCAGTCAGACTTCAGTCATGGATAACAGTTGTGTCTTCCTGCTGGTAGATATCACAGCCGGACAGATAGCTCAGCATGCCAATGCATTGTGGCTGAACTCTGTAGCAACCCAAGGGTTGCAGGTTTGATCCCCGGCCAGGTACACTCAGCCTTTCATCCTTCCAAGGTCGATAAAATGAGCAGCGCCTTGAGACCCTTACGGGTGTACCCAATACATACATACATACACTGCTGTGCAGAGCATGTTTACTGAGGGGAAACCTGCTTTCCAAAAATGTAAACTGACATAAGGTGTAGTTTGTACCTTATTCCTCAGATGTCAGGGGTCAAAAGAAAATTAATCACATAGGAAAAGGGTTGCTGAGGGTAGGGGGTTGGGAATTCCTATTTGAAAATAGATATTTCCTTTACTGAGTCAGCAGTTGCTTGTATTATAGTAATCCCTTTAAAACAGAACTCCAATGCTTTTGTCTAAAAATATGAGGTTGCCTATATGTGTATGTTTTCCCACAGTATTTGTGGTTTTTTTTTTATATAAAGTGACATATTGAGATATATGGGAGGTGAGAGAATGAGTGTATCTGTGTTTTGTATCTGTATGAGTGTGTGTGTGCATCTGTACGTATGAGAGAGGGTGCGTGCACCTGTATGTATGAGAGAGGGTGGTTGCGCATCTGTATGTATGAGAGAGGGTGCGTGCGCACCTGTATATATGAGAGAGAGGGTGCGTGCGCACCTGTATGTATGAGAGAGGGTGCGTGCGCACCTGTATATATGAGAGAGAGGGTGCGTGCGCACCTGTATATATGAGAGAGAGGGTGCGTGCGCACCTGTATGTATGAGAGTGTGTGCATCTATATGTATGAGAGTGTGTGCGCGCGCACCTGTATATGTATGAGAGTGTGTGTGCGCGCACCTGTATATGTATGAGAGTTTTTGCACGCGCACCTGTATGTATGAGAGTGTGTGCGCGCGCACCTGTATATGTATGAGAGAGGGTGCGTGCGCACCTGTATATGTATGAGAGAGGGTGCGTGCGCACCTGTATATGTATGAGAGAGGGTGGGTGCGCACCTGTATGTATGAGAGAGGGTGCGTGCGCACCTGTATATGTATGAGAGAGGGTGCGTGCGCACCTGTATGTATGAGAGAGGGTGCGTGCGCACCTGTATGTATGAGAGAAGGTGCGTGCGCACCTGTATATGTATGAGAGAGTGTGCGTGCACACCTGTATGTATGAGAGAGGGTGCGTGCGCACCTGTATATGTATGAGAGTGTGTGCGCGCGCACCTGTATATGTATGAGAGTGTGTGCGCGCGCACCTGTATGTATGAGAGAGGGTGCGTGCGCACCTGTATATGTATGAGAGAGGGTGCGTGCGCACCTGTATATGTATGAGAGAGGGTGCGTGCGCACCTGTATATGTATGAGAGAGGGTGCGTGCACACCTGTATGTATGAGAGAGGGTGCGTGCGCACCTGTATGTATGAGAGAGGGTGCGTGCGCACCTGTATATGTATGAGAGAGTGTGCGTGCTCACCTGTATGTATGAGAGAGGGTGCGTGCGCACCTGTATATGTATGAGAGTGTGTGCGCGCGCACCTGTATATGTATGAGAGTGTGTGCGCGTGCACCTGTATGTATGAGAGAGGGTGCGTGCGCACCTATATGTATGAGAGAGGGTGCGTGCGCACCTATATATGGATGAGAGAGGGTGCGTGCGCACCTGTATATGTATGAGAGAGGGTGCGTGCGCACCTGTATATGTATGAGAGAGGGTGCGTGCGCACCTGTATATGTATGAGAGAGGGTGCGTGCGCACCTGTATATGTATAAGAGAGGGTGCGTGCGCACCTGTATGTATGAGAGAGGGTGCGTGCGCACCTGTATATGTATGAGAGTGTGTGCGCGCGCACCTGTATATGTATGAGAGTGTGTGCGCGCACACCTGTATGTATGAGAGAGGGTGCGCCGCACCTGTATATGTATGAGAGTGTGTGCGTGCGTACCTGTATATGTATGAGAGAGGGTGCGTACGTACCTGTATATGTATGAGAGTGTGTGCGCGCACCTGTATATGTATGAGAGTGTGTGCGCGCACCTGTATATGTATGAGAGAGGGTGCATGCGCACCTGTATGTATGAGAGAGGGTGCGTGCGCAACTGTATATGTATGAGAGAGGGTGCGTGCGCACCTGTATGTATGAGAGAGGGTGCGTGCACACCTGTATATGTATGAGAGAGGGTGCGTGCGCACCTGTATGTATGAGAGTGAGGGTGCGTGCGCACATGTATATCTATATGGGATATGTATGAGAGAGGGTGCGTGCGCACCTGTATATGTATGAGAGAGGGTGCGTGCGCACCTGTATATGTATGAGAGTGTGTGCGCACACACCTGTATATGTATGAGAGTGTGTGCGCGCGTCTGGATTCTCCTTTTACAAATAAGGCAAATAATGGGTGGAGTTTGACTACTGGAGAATAGCTGCAGTTAAAAGGATGTTAATTTGTTTTAAAACGTTAAAGGAGCATTGAACACAACATTTTTCTTTTATGTTTCAGATAGAACATACAATATTAAAGACTTTTACATTATACTTATGTTATCCAGTTTGCTTTTTTCTTTTAGTATCCTTTGAAAAGCATACCTAGGTATGCTAAGGATCAGTAGTGCACTACTGGGAGCAACTGGTGATTGGTGGTTGCACTTATATGCCTCTTGTCATTGGCTCCTTTAATATGTTCAGTTAGCTCCCAGTTGTGCATTGCTGCATATCCTTCAACAAAGGATAACAAGAGAATGAAGCAACATTATTAATAGCCTCACCATCCTCTGACCTCACCGCACGTCACTTAGGTTGACATGCTCAAACCCTTGGCGTTTACACTCTTTGTATATTTGTCATCATGCTTCCAGCGACCGAGGCAGTGCAAATTCGTATTTAAGTCAAGGCTTATGATCTTAGTTATTATAAAAAATGATCATATGAGAAATTGATTATATCCCTGACAATTGACCCTTCCAACATCTATAGAAAATAGTTTTGATCTACTTTATGTACTAGCTAAGAACCATTTTTATAGGAACTACCCAATTCATAAGTTGACAGTATATTGCTTCCACTAGCACCCAAGTATCCATTTTATACTTTCCAGAGTCTTTCAGTCATTCTCAGGGACCTAAAACTAGTCTCTAGATTAATACAAGGTAAGGATTACTACTTGAGTGCTCCCTAACAGTGAAGGAATATTACTATTGTTATTGATCACATCAAAAATTGTAACAGGTTCAATGGGTTTACTCTTTTTAAATATCCCTGACTTTACATTACTAACTTCGGTCTCACCCCCCCCCCCCCACCCATATAGTTTATCTAGTAAGCTAAGTAAAATATATCCAAAAACCTATACCCTTAAATTGTTGTTGTCGATACTTTATACTAATTTCTCATTTGCAGCTCCCTATACACTACATTACTATTATACCAATTTATATTTGTAATGCCCATGGGATATTACACTATCAGACCGAACGCAGCCAGTAGTCTTCTTATCCCAGTGTCGAGCCGGAATGATAGGGAATATCCCAAAGCAGAGAAAGTTTGCAAGATGAGGTAAGCGGCACTCACCAGAGGAAGGATGGTCTTCGGCGGCAACAGGCAGGGAATCAGAGAAAGGTAGTTCAGGGGTAAAGCACAAGAAGGGTTAGGCAGGCAGGGTTTGGCAACAGTAAAGCAGTCCAAGGGCAAACCACTAGAATGGTCGGGCAGGTAGGGTTTGGCAATGGTAAAGCAGTCCAAGGGTAAAGCACTAGAATGGTCAGGCAGGCAGGGTTTGGCAACAGAGAGGCAATCCAGAACAATAGGGGTTAAACAAGCAGAGTGGTCAGACAAGCAGAGGTCAGCATCAGTATATCAATCCAGCAATTTATGGGTTAACAGGCAGAGTAGTCAGACAGACAGGGGTCATAAACAATAGGGCAATCAGAGTAATAACAATCTATAACACCCAGGAGTACACAAAGTAACACCTATACTTGAGCAGTGATAGATCGTACTGAGGAACTTACATAAGCGCAGGATTCGTGCCACAGGAATCATCCGAGAGAGGAGCGTGCAGCGATTATGTCAGCGCCGCACGCATCCGGACCCGACACAACCCCTGGCAACGAGCAGGGAAGGAGATGCCGTGCCCTTAGCAAAGGCTAAAGCGGCGTGGCTTTACATAGTCCCCCTCTCAAGGGTTCTGTCAGGGTTTTTTTCCCTGCCTTGTTTGCCATGTGCTGCTGGCAGCCATTTTACTCACTTCTCTTGCTGACTCTGGTGCATACTGTGTGATGCTGCTCATTTCCTCCACTTCCTTTTATGGCCAGACTGGTGTACATCATCCCTGTGAGACAGGATGCAGTCTCAGAATTGTGATGTCATCACTTATTATTTAAAGGGCCTCTGTTCAGTATGCTTTGCCCTTGCGTTGTCTCAGACCTGTTTGTGAGAGCTCCTGTGTATTACCTGGCTGTCTGACGTCCCTCCTGGTTCCTGATCCCTGGCTTGTTCCTGACTCTGCTGTTCTCCTTGTTCCTGATTCCGGCTCGTCTGACTATTCGCTTTGGCTCCTGACTCGGCTCGTCTGACTACCAGATCTGGTTTTGATTCCTGGCTTGTTATTTGACTTGTGGACTTTTTATTATTTTTTGCTATTAATAAAGGTGAGATTATTTTTGCACTTCTCGTCTCAGTCTGATTCCTGGCACCCTGACAGGTTCCCACCGGGAACCAGAGTCGGCTTCAAAGGATGAGCAACATGGAATCTGGAGACCAAAGATGGAGCATGTACGTCACGGCCAGGAACCCAGGAATGATCCGCCACAGAATAACTCTTTCAGTGTACTAGATACTGCAGATGTCTGCACCTGTATTTGGAGTCCAGGATCTTAACAACCTCATACTCAGGGTTGCCATGGACCAGGAGCGGAGGAGGAGGAGCTCTAAGTTGGGTATATCTATTCCTGATGTAAGGCTTGAGTAGAGAGATGTGGAAGACTGGGTGTATGCGTAGGGTTTTGGGCAAGGCCACTTTGTAGGCAACAGGAGACAGTCTTTTCAGGACTTTGTAAGGACCGATAAACCTAGGCCCTAGTTTGTGACAGGGTTGACGTAGACAAATATGTTGAGTAGAGACCCAAACACGTTCACCTACTGAGAGGGCACGTACAGATGCTCTATGTTATCATCAAACTTCTTGTATCTAGAGATAGCTGAACGTAGCTTAGAGTGAATATGTCGCCAATGAGTGGTGAGTTCAGTAACGTGTCCGTCTGCAGCAGGAACCACAGTGGACAGAAAGAGGGAAGACACAAGGTTGATACCCTGCTGCAGCTTGAAATGGAGAACATTGTAGAGAAAAGTGCCAATGAGTGTTTCTCGCCAGCTCGGCTAGGGGCAACAAGTCAGACCAATTGGTATGGCAAGAATTGACAAAGGCTCTTTGGTAGGCCTCGAGATCCTGGTTTACTCTGTTAGTCCATTGGTCTGAGAATGGTAGCCAGAAGACAAAAAAACAGTGGTTCCTATCAAATTGCAAAAAGCTCTCCAAAAGGTAGAGATGAATTGTGGAACTCTGTCGGAAACGATATTCACAGGAATGCCATGAAGACGTACCACATGCAAGAGAAAAAGACAGGGTCACATCAGAATAATGGATGGCGGTGTCAGGTAGCAGGGTCATATCAGAGTAAGGGATTGCAGTGTCTCTGTAATTCCTTTAACCCCTTAGTGACCAGACCACTTTTCAATTTGTTGACCATCTGGGACCAAGGCTATTTTTGCATTTCTGCAATGTTTGTGTTTAACTGTTATTTTCCTCTTACTCATTTACTGTACCCACACATATTATATACCGTTTTTCTCGCCATTAAATGGACTTTCTAAAGATACCATTATTTTCATCATATCTTATAATTTACTATAAAAAAATTATAAAATATTAGGAAAAAATGAAAAAAAACACACTTTTTCTAACTTTGAGCCCCAAAATCTCTAACACATCTACAACCACCATAAAATACCAATGCTAAACAGTTTCTAAATTTTGTCTTGAGTTTAGAAATACCCAATGTTTACATGTTCTTTGCTTTTTTTGCAAGTTATAGGGCAATAAGTACAAGTAGCACTTTGCTATTTCAAAACCATGTTTTTTCAAAATTGGCGATAGTTACATTGTAACACCAATATCTGTCAGGAATCCCTGAATAACCCTTCAAATGTATATATTTTTTAAAAGAAGACAACCTAAGGTATTAAACTTGGGGTATTTTGACTTTTTTCATGCAACCATTTTACCACCAATCTATGCCAAAGTTTGGGGGGGGGGAAAAATAATTTGATTTTTTGACAAATAGTAATTTAAGAATACATTTACTGATAAAATGGTAAGGGTTACTGCCAAATAACACCCTAATATGTCTTCAGTAGCATCTCCTGGGTACAGTGATACCACCCATGTATAGGTGTGTCGGGTTCTCTGTGGGCTAAAAGGCCTTATTTTTAGGTAGCGCATTCCAGTTTTTCAACTTGGAATTTTCACATCGGTCATCATGCACCCATGTCCTATTTGGGACATTTCTGAAGCTGGCCAATGGAATTTACCCCCATCAAACCATATATTTTTGAAAAGTAGACACCCTAGGGTATTTAAAATGCTGGTATTTTAACACTTTCCATGCACTAATTCAACCACTAGTCTTTGTCAAACTTTAGGGTAGTTATTTTTTTGTGTTATTTTTCACACACATTGTATTTTATGCATGGATTTTCAGTTCCTGTTATGTGTTACTGCCAAAAAACACCTCAATATGTGTTCAACAACATCTCCTGAGTACAGTGATACCACCTATGTATAGGTGTGTCGGGTTCTCTGGGGGCTAAATGGCCTTATTTTTAGGTAGCGCATTCCAGTTTTTCAACTTGGAATTTTCACATCGGTCATCATGCACCCATGTCCTATTTGGGACATTTCTGAAGCTGGCCAATGGAGTTTACCCCCATCAAACCATATATTTTTGAAAAGTAGACACCCTAGGGTATTTCAAATGCTGGTATTTTAACACTTTCCATGCACTAATTCAACCACCAGTCTTTGTCAAACTTTTGGGTAGTCATTTTTTTGTGTTATTTTTCACACACATTGTACTTTAGGCATGTATTTTCAGTTCCTGTTATGTGTTACTGCCAAAAACCACCTCAATATGTGTTCAACAACATCTCCTGAGTACAGTGATACCACCTATGTATAGGTGTGTCGGGTTCTCTGGGGGCTAAATGGCCTTATTTTTAGGAAGCGCATTCCAGTTTTTCAACTTGGAATTTTCACATCGGTCATCATCCACCCATGTCCTATTTGGGACATTTCTGAAGCTGGCCAATGGAATTTACCCCATCAAACCATATATTTTTGAAAAGTAGACACCCTAGGGTATTTCAAATGCTGGTATTTTAACACTTTCCATGCACTAATTCAACCACCAGTCTTTGTCAAACTTTTGGGTAGTCATTTTTTTGTGTTATTTTTCACACACATTGTACTTTAGGCATGTATTTTCAGTTCCTGTTATGTGTTACTGCCAAAAACCACCTCAATATGTGTTCAACAACATCTCCCGAGTACAGTGATACCACCTATGTATAGGTGTGTTGGGTTCTCTGCGGGCTAAATGGCCTTATTTTTAGGTAGTGCATTCCAGTTTTTCAACTTGGAATTTTCACATCGGTCATCATGCACCCATGTCCTATTTGGGACATTTCTGAACCTGGCCAATGGAATTTACCCCCATCAAACCATATATTTTTGAAAAGTAGACACCCTAGGGTATTTCAAATGCTGGTATTTTAACACTTTCCATGCACTAATTCAACCACTAGTCTTTGTCAAACTTTTGGGTAGTCATTTTTTTGTGTTATTTTTCACACACATTGTACTTTAGGCATGGATTCTCAGTTCCTGTTATGTGTTACTGCCAAAAACCACCTCAATATGTGTTCAACAACATCTCCCGAGTACAGTGATACCACCTATGTATAGGTGTGTCGGGTTCTCTGGGGGCTAAATGGCCTTATTTTTAGGTAGCACATTCCAGTTTTTCAACTTGGAATTTTCACATCGGTCATCATGCACCCATGTCCTATTTGGGACATTTCTGAAGCTGGCCAATGGAATTTACCCCCATCAAACCATATATTTTTGAAAAGTAGACACCCTAGGGTTTTTCAAATGCTGATATTTTAACACTTTCCATGCACTAATTCAACCACCAGTCTTTGTCAAACTTTTGGGTAGTCATTTTTTTGTGTTATTTTTCACACACATTGTACTTTAGGCATGGATTTTCAGTCCCTGTTATGTGTTACTGCCAAAAAACACCTCAATATGTGTTCAACAACCTCTCCTGAGTACAGTGATACCACCCATGTATAGGTGTGTTGGGTTCTCTGGGGGCTAAAAGGCCTTATTTTTAGGAAGCCCATTCCATTTTTTCCACTTTGAATTTTCACATCCCATGCACCCATATCCTATTTAAGACATTTCTGAAGCCGGCCAATGTAATTTACCTCAATCAAACCATATATTTTTGAAAAGTAGACTTCCTAGGGTATTTCAAATGCAGGTATTTTAACACTTTCCATGCACTAATTTAACCACTAGTCTTTGTCAAACTATTGGGCATTCATATTTTTGTGTTATTGTTCACATACATTGTACTTTAGACAAGGATTCACAGCTCCTGTTATGTGTTACTACCAAAGAAGACACCAATATGTGGTCACCAACATCTCCTGAGTTCAGTGATACCACCTATGCATAGGTTTGGTGGCTTGTTTGGGGGGTGCAATGCCAAATGTCTGACATGCGTTTGTGATTTTTTTTCACATTTAACATATTTTCTTTGCCTATCGTCTTTTTGGGGGGTCTTTTAACATACCCCAATTTATTTGTTTTCCATGAATGTGCATATATTTGAAAAGTTGACACCCCAAGGTATTGTATATGGTGTGCTTTGATGCCTTTGAAGCAACCGTTTTAGCCCAAAAAATTGGAGAAAGTGTATGGTGGTTATTTTTCAATTTTAATTTTTACAGACACATTGCTTTTTGACTATGATTTAGGAGAGACTGTTGTAAGTTATTGCAAAAGAATACTTCAGGTTGTTTTCTGCAAGGCACCCTGAGTACACCTATGCCCCCCATGCATAGGTTTGCCAGGATTTTGGGAAGGTTATGTTACAATGTTATGACTTGTGATTTTAGTTATTAACAATGAGAGTATTTCTTCTGATAGGCCTATCTTTAGTTTGTGGCCTATCGCATACCCCACTTTTATTTATTGCCATGAAAGTGTATATTTTTTAAATGTTGACACCCCAAGGTATTGTATATGGTGTGCTTTGATGCCTTTGAAGCAACCGTTTTAGCCCAAAAAATTGGAGAAAGTGTATGGTGGTAATTTTTCAATTTTCATTTTTACAGACACATTGCTTTTTGACTATGATTTAGGAGAGACTGTTGTAAGTTATTACAAAAACATACTTCAGGTTGTTTTTTGCAAGGCACCCTGAGAACACCTATGTCCCCCATGCATAGGTTTGACAGGGGTTTTGGTTAAAAAAAAAAAACAGGCCCAATTTTAGAAAAAAATAGAGTAGTGAAATGTAAAAATCTGGCACAGTAAAAGTAAAAAAAAAAAAAACCCATCTAACAGTAAACATAACCAAAAAAAAAATATATATATATATAACACCAAATGTATTTATTTTTTTAAAAATTGACCATTGTATGGTACCGCTTGAAGCAGTCCCCAATGCAGAGTGCAGGCTGTCCAGGGCAATCAGGACAGTGATATATGGTGTCCCTTCTCTTCCCCCTCTTGGTACAGACTCTGCATTTTTTTTGTGGTTTCTGCTTTGCGGCAGTAGGGGGGATTTTAAAAATAAAATGAGTAGCCCCAACTCTGCTCTCTCCCATCACCGCCCGGGGAGCAGGTGCATCATGGTACAAAATCCCAGTAATAATCTGGAGCTGAAACTGTAAAAAAGTTTTTTTAACTCTGGGGTTTGCTTTTTTGAACAACAAAAAAGCGTTGTGGGTTGCAATCTGCATTAGGTAAATTGCAACCTTTTTGTACCAGGCCCTTGTCTTCCGCATAATTAGGTAGGGCTGCAGCAGCTGATCAGCCAGATCAACCCCACCCATATGCCGGTTATAAGACTTGATGCACACTGGCTTCCTTATGATCTCAGCTCTGCCACGTACAGAAACCGCCACCGTCCTCTCTGTGTGGATGGTGGTAAGAAGGTATACATCCTTCTTGTCTCTGTACTTAAGTGCCAACAGCTCCTCTTGGCGCAGAGCTGAGGTCTCCCCCCTTCGTAGCCGGGTGTGTACAAGTTGTCCTGGGAAACCTGCGCGGTTCTTTTTAATAGTACCGCAAGCTACTGTATCAAAGCAATACAGTAGCTTGAACAAAAGGACACTTGTATAAAAATTGTCTAAGTACAAGTGATACCCTTTGTTCATTAGGGGTAATATCAGGTCCCAGACAATCTTGCCAGTGGTTCCCATATGTTCTGGGCAACCTGGAGGGTCAAGGTGGCTATCCTTTCCCTCATACACCCGGAAGGCCTGAGTATACCCAGTCTCGCTGTTACAGAGCTTATACACCTTTACCCCATATCTGGAGCGTTTGGAAGGAATATACTGCTTGAATCCCAGCCTTCCCTTATACTTCATTAGGGATTCATCAACGCATATATTCCTTCCAGGTGTATAAGCCTCTGCAAACCTGGCAGAAAAGTGGGTTATCAGGGGGCGGATTTTATACAGCCTGTCAAATTGGGGATGCTCCCTAGGGGGGCACAGGCTGTTGTCGCTGAAGTGCATGAAATGCAGAATCATTTCATACCTCTTCCTCGACATAGTCTGGGAGAAAATGGGGGTAGAGCAGATGGGGCTACTACTCCAGTAGGAGCGAATGGAGGGTTTCTTTATGATGCCCATCAGCATAGTCAATGCCCAGAATTTTTTGAATTCTGGCACATTGATGGGGGCCCATTGCTGCTTTGCCAAATATGTTCCAGGCTTTGCAGAACGGAACTGATGGGCATATAAATTAGTTTGGGCGACAATGTTCCCCAATATATCATCGCCCAGAAACACTTCCAGAAACTGCTGGGGGCTAAAACCTGCCACATCTATATTTATGCCAGCATTTGCTGTGAAGGGTGGGATATCTGGCCTCTGGAGATGAGGCGTTACCTACTCTTCAGCAGCAATGGCAGCAACACGCCTCCTTCTGGCAGGGGGGCTAGCAGGGGGGGTAGCAGAGGGGTTGGCAGGGGGGCTAGCAGCCACAGATACATCACTATCAGTTGAGACTGCATCTAGTGATTTATCTGAGCACATGGCAGGGTCAAAATTGGGGTCTGAGTCAGAAATAGAGGCATCTGACTCTGACGCAAGGATGGCATACGCCTCCTCAGCACTATATCTTTTCTGTGACATTTTTGTATCTGTCACAGAAAACAATTACTAAAAAAAATTAAATTAACTAAATTAATTAACTAAGGCCTAGATTTGGAGTTCGGCGGTAGCCGTCAAAACCAGCGTTAGAGGCTCCTAACGCTGGTTTTGGCCGCCCGCTGGTATTTGGAGTCAGTGATTAAAGGGTCTAACGCTCACTTTTCAGCCGCGACTTTTCCATACCGCAGATCCCCCTACGCCATTTGCGTAGCCTATATTTTCAATGGGATCTTTCTAACGCTGGTATTTAGAGTCGTTTCTGAAGTGAGCGTTAGAGCTCTAACGACAAGATTCCAGCCGCCTGAAAATAGCAGGAGTTAAGAGCTTTCTGGCTAACGCCGGTTCATAAAGCTCTTAACTACTGTACCCTAAAGTACACTAACACCCATAAACTACCTATGTACCCCTAAACCGAGGTCCCCCCACATCGCCGCCACTCGATTAAAATTTTTAACCCCTAATCTGCCGACCGTCACCTACATTATACTTATGTACCCCTAATCTGCTGCCCCTAACCCCGCCGACCCCTGTATTATATTTATTAACCCCTAACTTGCCCCCCACAACGTCGCCGCCAGCTACTTAAAATAATTAACCCCTAATCTTCCGACCACAAATCGCCGCCACCTACGTTATCCCTATGTACCCCTAATCTGCTGCCCTAACATCGCCGACCCCTATATTATATTTATTAACCCCTAATCTGCCCCCCTCAACGTCGCCGACACCTGCCTACACTTATTAACCCCTAATCTGCCGAGCGGACCTGAGCGCTACTATAATAAATGTATTAACCCCTAATCCGCCTCACTAACCCTATCATAAATAGTATTAACCCCTAATCTGCCCTCCCTAACATCGCCAACACCTAACTTCAATTATTAACCCCTAATCTGCCGACCGGAGCTCACCGCTATTCTAATAAATGTATTAACCCCTAAAGCTAAGTCTAACCCTAATACTAACACCCCCCTAAATTAAATATAATTTTTATCTAACGAAATAAATTAACTCTTATTAAATAAATTATTCCTATTTAAACCTAAATACTTACCTGTAAAATAAATCATAATATAGCTACAATATAAATTATAATTATATTATAGCTATTTTAGGATTAATATTTATTTTACAGGCAACTTTGTTATTATTTTAACCAGGTAAAATAGCTATTAAATAGTTAAGAACTATTTAATAGTTACCTAGTTAAAATAATAACAAATTTACCTGTAAAATAAATCCTAACCTAAGTTATAATTAAACCTAACACTACCCTATCAATAAAATAATTAAATAAACTACCTACAATTACCTACAATTAACCTAACACTACACTATCAATAAATTAATTAAACACAATTCCTACAAATAAATACAATTAAATAAACTAGCTAAAGTACAAAAAATAAAAAAGAACTAAGTTACAGAAAATAAAAAAATATTTACAAACATAAGAAAAATATTACAACAATTTTAAACTAATTACACCTACTCTAAGCCCCCTAATAAAATAACAAAGCCCCCCAAAATAAAAAATTCCCTACCCTATTCTAAATTAAAAAAGTTACAAGCTCTTTTACCTTACCAGCCCTGAACAGGGCCCTTTGCGGGGCATGCCCCAAGAAGTTCAGCTCTTTTGCCTGTAAAAAAAAACATACAATACCCCCCCCCAACATTACAACCCACCACCCACATACCCCTAATCTAACCCAAACCCCCCTTAAATAAACCTAACACTAATCCCCTGAAGATCTTCCTACCTTGTCTTCACCATCCAGGTATCACCGATCCGTCCTGGCTCCAAGATCTTCATCCAACCCAAGCGGGGGTTGGCGATCCATAATCCGGTGCTGAAGAGGTCCAGAAGAGGCTCCAAAGTCTTCCTCCTATCCGGCAAGAAGAGGACATCCGGACCGGCAAACATCTTCTCCAAGCGGCATCTTCGATCTTCTTCCATCCGGAGCGAAGCGGCAGGATCCTGAAGACCTCCAGCGCGGAACATCCATCCGGACCGACGACTGAACGACGAATGACTGTTCCTTTAAGGGACGTCATCCAAGATGGCGTCCCTCGAATTCCGATTGGCTGATAGGATTCTATCAGCCAATCGGAATTAAGGTAGGAATTTTCTGATTGGCTGATGGAATCAGCCAATCAGAATCTAGTTCAATCCGATTGGCCGATCCAATCAGCCAATCAGATTGAGCTCGCATTCTATTGGCTGATCGGAACAGCCAATAGAATGCAAGCTCAATCTGATTGGCTGATTGGATCAGCCAATCGGATTGAACTTGATTCTGATTGGCTGATTCCATCAGCCAATCAGAAAATTCCTACCTTAATTCCGATTGGCTGATAGAATCCTATCAGCCAATCGGAATTCGAGGGACGCCATCTTGGATGACGTCCCTTAAAGGAACAGTCATTCGTTGTTCAGTCGTCGGTCCGGATGGATGTTCCGCGCTGGAGGTCTTCAGGATCCTGCCGCTTCGCTCCGGATGGAAGAAGATCGAAGATGCCGCTTGGAGAAGATGTTTGCCGGTCCGGATGTCCTCTTCTTGCCGGATAGGAGGAAGACTTTGGAGCCTCTTCTGGACCGGATTATGGATCGCCAACCCCCGCTTGGGTTGGATGAAGATCTTGGAGCCAGGACGGATCGGTGATACCTGGATGGTGAAGACAAGGTAGGAAGATCTTCAGGGGCTTAGTGTTAGGTTTATTTAAGGGGGGTTTGGGTTAGATTAGGGGTATGTGGGTGGTGGGTTGTAATGTTGGGGGGGGGGGGGTATTGTATGTTTTTTTTACAGGCAAAAGAGCTGAAATTCTTGGGGCATGCCCCGCAAAGGGCCCTGTTCAGGGCTGGTAAGGTAAAAGAGCTTGTAACTTTTTTAATTTAGAATAGGGTAGGGAATTTTTTATTTTGGGGGGCTTTGTTATTTTATTAGGGGGCTTAGAGTAGGTGTAATTAGTTTAAAATTGTTGTAATATTTTTCTTATGTTTGTAAATATTTTTTTATTTTCTGTAACTTAGTTCTTTTTTATTTTTTGTACTTTAGCTAGTTTATTTAATTGTATTTATTTGTAGGAATTGTGTTTAATTAATTTATTGATAGTGTAGTGTTAGGTTAATTGTAGGTAATTGTAGGTAGTTTATTTAATTATTTTATTGATAGGGTAGTGTTAGGTTTAATTATAACTTAGGTTAGGATTTATTTTACAGGTAAATTTGTTATTATTTTAACTAGGTAACTATTAAATAGTTCTTAACTATTTAATAGCTATTGTACCTGGTTAAAATAAATACAAAGTTACCTGTAAAATAAATATTAATCCTAAAATAGCTATAATATAATTATAATTTATATTGTAGCTATATTAGGATTTATTTTACAGGTAAGTATTTAGCTTTAAATAATAAGTTATTTAATAAGAGTTAATTTATTTCGTTAGATGAATATTATATTTAACTTAGGGGGGTGTTAGGGTTAGACTTAGCTTTAGGGGTTAATCCATTTATTAGAATAGCGGTGAGCTCCGATCGGAAGATTAGGGGTTAATAATTGAAGTTAGGTGTCGGCGATGTTAGGGAGGGCAGATTAGGGGTTAATACTATTTATGATAGGGTTAGTTAGGCGGATTAGGGGTTAATAACTTTATTATAGTAGCGCTCAGGTCCGCTCGGCAGATTAGGGGTTAATAAGTGTAGGCAGGTGTCGGCGACGTTGTGGGGGGCAGATTAGGGGTTAATAAATATAATATAGGGGTCGGCGGTGTTAGGGGCAACAGATTAGGGGTACATAGGGATAACGTAGGTGGCGGCGGTTTACGGAGCGGCAGATTAGGGGTTTAAAAAAATATGCAGGGGTCAGCGATAGCGGGGGCGGCAGATTAGGGGTTAATAAGTGTAAGGCTAGGGGTGTTTAGACTCGGGGTACATGTTAGAGTGTTAGGTGCAGACGTAGGAAGTGTTTCCCCATAGCAAACAATGGGGCTGCGTTAGGAGCTGAACGCTGCTTTTTTGCAGGTGTTAGGTTTTTTTTCAGCTCAAACAGCCCCATTGTTTCCTATGGGGGAATCATGCACGAGCACGTTTTTGAGGCCGGCCGCGTCCGTAAGCAACTCTGGTATCGAGAGTTGCATTTGCGGTAAAAATGCTCTACGCTCCTTTTTTGGAGCCTAACGCAGCATTTGTTTGAACTCTCGATACCAGAGTTAATTTTATGGTGCGGCCAGAAAAAAGCCCGCGGAGCGTTAACAGCCCTTTTACCGCCGAACTCCAAATCTAGGCCTAAATTAACTAGCAAAAAAGTACAGCTATGCTACTGCCAGTGATTTATAGCGATCACTGGCAAGCTAGGGGTTAATGGCTCTGAAAATTAAATTAAATTAACTAAATGTTTCTGAAAAGAGCCTTTGGGTTTTTAAAAAATTACAACAACAAAATTAACCGATAAAAAAATGCACAGACAGCAAAAAAGTACAGCTATGCAACTGCCAGTGATTTATAGCGATCACTGGCAAGCTAGGGGTTAATGGCTCTGAAAATTAAATTAAATTAACTAAATGTTTCTGAAAAGAGCCTTTGGGTTTTTAAAAAATTACAACAACAAAATTAACCCCCTTAAAAAAATGCACAGACAGCAAAAAAGTACAGCTATGCAACTGCCAGTGATTTATAGCGATCACTGGCAAGCTAGGGGTTAATGGCTCTGAAAATTAAATTAAATTAACTAAATGTTTCTGAAAAGAGCCTTTGGGTTTTTAAAAAATTACAACAACAAAATTAACCCCTAAAAAAATGCACAGACAGCAAAATGCAGCAAAAAAAAAGTGCACCTATGCTACTGCCAGTGATATATAGTGATCACTGGCAAGCTAGGGGTTAATGGCTCTGAAAAGAGCCTTTGGTTCTATATTTTTTAACAAATAAAAGAAATAAATCTCTCTCTCTGCTAAATACAGGTCTCTCTCTCTCTCCAACAAAATGGCAAGTGAGGAGAGGGAGGGAGATCCACACTGATCATAGTCAATATTTACAAATATTGACATGATCAGACAAATGGGGTATTTTATTATAATTTTTTTTTTTAGGATGGGAGGCTCAGATTGGGTGACCCTAGCTTGCCCCTATGATGATGCAGGCTAGGGACACCCCCAGAGGCCCCATGATGCACTGGGCATCGCCATCTTGGATGCCTAGTGAAGGGGGAGGGGGGGGGGGCTATTTGGGCTTTTTTTTTTTTTTTAATTTATTATTTAATAACCAACTAAGTGCCTCGACCCACCGAGGCACTTAGCACACAAGCAGAGCATCGGAAGCGTGTCCGATTGCTTCCGATGCTCTGAAACACTGCCGGGCTCCACGTGGAGCGAAACCGGAAGTGATCACTCGTGGGGGAGTGATCAATCCGGTCCCGGCACTCGGGAACAGTATTGCAGGATGCCTAGACATCAAGGCAAGCCTGCAATACTGTTAGAGCAGCTGGAAGCGATTTCGATCGCTTCCAGTGCTCTGTTAAACCGACGACGTATGCCATACGTCCTCGGTCGTTAAGTGCTTTTTTTTTAGGACGTATGGCATACGTCGTCAGTCGTTAAGGGGTTAATGAAGTAGGTTGAGGCAATTCTAAAACTGCGGTGACTTTAGCAGGATCCATGGCAAAACCCTCCTTCGAGATGATATAACCTAGGAACTGGATCTGAACTTGGTCAAACTCACATTTTTCTAGCTTGGCTACCAAAGAATTGTCTCTGAGACGTTGAAGTACCTGTTTCACGTGCTTATGATGCTCCTCCAGAGTGGAAGCGAAAACAAGGATGTCATCCAGATAGACGATGACAGTGCGGTTGAGGAGGAAAGATCCATGGGTTCCTCTACTGGGGTGGCTGGAGAAGTTGAAGGGGTAGAGGACACTGCAGAAACCGGACAAATAGAAGGATGGGAGGGAAGGATTCTTAGAGTTCTGTCCCTCTCGGCTTGTCTCTCCTGGAAGCGAGGGTCTAGACTGATACATAGTTATATAAAGTCATCCAAAGAAGAGGGAATATCACGATGAGTTCATCTTTGATGCGTTCATGCAGACCCCTCCTAAAGGCTGTCTTATATTATACACAATGTAAAAATTTCGTTTGATTTACTGCCTTTTTTCACTGTTTTTCAAATTCTGACAAAATTTGTTTCTCTTAAAGGCACAGTACAGTTTCTTATATTTGCTTGTTAACTTGATTTAAAGTGTTTTCCAAGCTTGCTAGTCTCATTGCTAATCTGTACAAACATGTCTGACATAGAGGAAACTCTTTGTTCATTATGTTTAAAAGCCATTGTGGAACCCCCTCTTAGAATGTGTACCAAATGTACTGATTTCACTTTAAGCAATAAAGATCATATTCTGTCTTTAAAAAAATTATCACCAGAAGAATCTGACGAGGGGGAAGTTATGCCGACTAACTCTCCCCACGTGTCAGATCCTTTGACTCCCGCTCAAGGGACTCACGCTCAAATGGCGCCAAGTACATCTAGGGTGCCCATAGCGTTTACTTTACAAGACATGGCGGCAGTCATGGATAGTACACTGTCAGCGGTATTAGCCAGACTACCTGAATTTAGAGGAAAGCGAGATAGCTCTGGAGTAAGACGAAATACAGAGCATACTGACGCTTTAAGAGCTATGTCTGATACTGCCTCACAATATGCAGAAGCTGAAGAAGGAGAGCTTCATTCTGTGGGTGATGTTTCTGACTCAGGGAAGATGATGCAACCTGATTCTGATATCTCTACATTTAAATTTAAGCTTGAACACCTCCACGTGTTACTCAGGGAGGTTTTAGCTGCTCTGAATGACTGTGATACAATTGCAGTGCCAGAGAAATTGTGTAGACTGGATAAATACTATGCAGTGCCGGTGTGCACTGATGTTTTTCCAATACCTAAAAGGTTTACAAAAATTATTACTAAGGAATGGGATAGGCCAGGTATGCCGTTCTCTCCCACTCCTATTTTTAGAAAAATGTTTCCAATAGACGCCACCACACGGGACTTATGGCAGACAGTTCCTAAGGTGGAGGGAGCAGTTTCTACTCTAGCAAAGCGTACTACTATCCCTGTCGAGGAAAGTTGTGCTTTCTTAGATCCAATGGATAAAAAGTTAGAGGGTTACCTTAAGAAAATGTTTGTTCAACAAGGTTTTATCCTACAGCCCCTTGCATGCATTGCTCCTGTCACTGCTGCTGCGGCGTTCTGGTTTGAGTCTCTGGAAGAGGCCTTTAGAGACTCCATTGGATGACATACTTGACAAGCTTAGAGCACTTAAGCTAGCCAATTCTTTTGTTTCTGATGCCATTGTTCATTTGACTAAACTAACAGCTAAGAATTCTGGTTTTGCTATCCAGGCACGCAGAGCGCTATGGCTTAAATCATGGTCAGCTGACGTTACTTCAAAGTCTAAGCTGCTTAACATTCCCTTCAAGGGGCAGACCCTATTCGGGCCTGGTTTGAAGGAAATTATTGCTGATATCACTGGAGGAAAAGGTCATGCCCTTCCTCAGGATAGGTCCAAATCAAGGGCCAAACAGTCTAATTTTCGTGCCTTTCGAAACTTCAAGGCATGTGCGGCATCAACTTCCTCTAATGCAAAACAAGAGGGAACTTTTGCTCAGTCCAAGACGGTCTGGAGACCTAACCAGACCTCGAACAAGGGTAAGCAGGCCAAAAAGCCTGCTGCTGCCTCTAAGACAGCATGAAGGAACGGCCCCCTATCCGGTAACGGATCTAGTAGGGGGCAGACTTTCACTCTTCGCCCAGGCGTGGGCAAGAGATGTCCAGGATCCCTGGGCATTGGAAATTATATCCCAGGGATATCTTCTGGACTTCAAGGCTTCCCCCCCAAAAGGGAGATTTCACCTTTCACAATTATCTGCAAACCAGATAAAGAGAGAGGCATTCTTACACTGTGTACAAGATCTCCTAGTTATGGGAGTGATCCATCCAGTTCCAAAGGAATAACAGGGACAGGGATTTTACTCAAATCTGTTTGTGGTTCCCAAAAAAGAGGGAACCTTCAGACCAATTTTGGATCTAAAGATCTTAAACAAATTCCTCAGAGTTCCATCATTCAAGATGGAGACTATTCATACCATCCTACCTATGATCCAGGAGGGTCAATACATGACTACAGTGGATTTAAAGGATGCTTATCTTCACATTCTGATACACAAAGATCATCATCGGTTTCTCAGGTTTGCCTTCCTAGACAGGCATTACCAGTTTGTAGCTCTTCCCTTTGGGTTAGCTACAGCCCCAAGAATTTTTACGAAGGTTCTGGGGTCGCTTCTGGCAGTCCTAAGGCCGTGGGGCATAGCAGTGGCCCCTTATTTAGACGACATCCTGATTCAGGCGTCAAACTTCCAAATTGCCAAGTCTCATACGGACATAGTGTTGGCATTTCTGAGGTCGCATGGGTGAAAGGTGAACGAGGAAAAGAGTTCTCTATCCCCCCTCACAAGAGTTTCCTTCCTAGGGACGCTGATAGATTCTGTAGAAATGAAAATTTACCTGACGGAGTCCAGGTTATCAAAACTTCTAAATTCCTGCCGTGTTCTTTATTCCATTCCTCGCCCTTCGGTGGCTCAGTTCATGGAAGTAATCGGCTTAATGGTAGCGGCAATGGACATAGTGCCGTTTGCACGCCTACATCTCAGACCGCTGCAACTATGCATACTCAGTCAGTGGAATAGGGATTACACAGATTTGTCCCCGCTACTAAATCTGGATCAAAAGACCAGGGATTCTCTTCTCTGGTGGCTATCTCGGGTCCATCTGTCCAAAGGTATGACCTTTCGCAGGCCAGATTGGACAATTGTAACAACAGATGCCAGCTTTCTAGGTTGGGGTGCAGTCTGGAACTCCTTGAAGGCTCAGGGATCATGGACTCAGGAGGAGTCACTCTTTCCAATAAACATTCTGGAACTAAGAGCGATATTCAATCCTCTTCAGACTTGGCCTCAGCTAGCGACAATGAGGTTCATCAGATTTCAGTCGGACAACATCACGACTGTGGCTTACATCAATCATCAAGGGGGAACAAGGAGTTCCCTAGCGATGTTAGAAGTCTCAAAGATAATTCGCTGGGCAGAGATTCACTCTTGTCACCTATCAGCTATCCATATCCCAGGTGTAGAGAACTGGGAGGCGGATTTTCTAAGTCGACAGACTTTTCATCCGGGGGAGTGGGAACTCCATCCGGAGGTGTTTGCACAATTGGTTCATCGTTGGGGCAAACCAGAACTGGATCTCATGGCGTCTCGCCAGAACGCCAAGCTTCCTTGTTACGGATCCAGGTCCAGGGACCCAAAGGCAACGCTGATAGATGCTCTAGCAGCGCCTTGGTCCTTCAACCTGGCTTATGTGTTTCCACCGTTTCCTCTGCTCCCTCGTCTGATTGCAAAATCAAGCAGGAGAGAGCATCGGTGATCTTGATAGCACCTGCGTGGCCACGCAGGACTTGGAATGCAGATCTGGTGGACATGTCATCCTTTCCGCCATGGACTCTGCCGCTGAGACAGGACCTTCTACTTCAAGGTCCTTTCAACAATCCAAATCTAATTTCTCTGAGGCTGACTGCCTGGAGATTGAACGCTTGATTTTATCAAAGCGTGGTTTCTCCGAGTCAGTCATTGATACCTTAATTCAGGCACGAAGGCCTGTCACCAGGAAAATCTATCATAAGATATGGCGTAAATATCTTTATTGGTGTGAATCCAAGGGCTACTCATGGAGTAAGGTCAGGATTCCCAGGATATTATCTTTTCTCCAAGAAGGATTGGAGAAAGGATTGTCAGCTAGTTCCTTAAAGGGACAGATTTCTGCGCTATCTGTTCTTTTGCACAAGTGTCTGGCGGAGGTCCCAGACGTTCAGGCATTTTGTCAGGCTTTATTTAGAATCAAGCCTGCGTTTAAACCTGTTGCTCCACCTTGGAGCTTAAATTTGGTTCTTAAAGTTCTTTTTTTTGGCAGCTATTTCCTCGGCTCGTAGAGTTTCCGAGTTATCTGCCTTACAATGTGATTCTCCTTATCTGATCTTCCATGCAGATAAGGTAGTTCTGCGTACCAAACCTGGGTTTTTACCTAAGGTGGTATCTAATAAGAATAACAATCAAGAGATTATTGTTCCGTCTTTGGACGTCTATTACACAATCTGGACGTGGTTCATGCTTTAAAGTTTTACTTACAAGCTACTAAAGATTTTCGTCAAACATCTGCTTTGTTTGTTGTCTACTCTGAACAGAGGAGAGGTCAAAAGACTTCGGCAACCTCTCTTTCTTTTTGGCTAAGAAGCATAATCCGCTTAGCCTATGAGACTGCTGGCCAGCAGCCTCCAGAAAGGATTACAGCTCATTCTACTAGAGCTGTGGCTTCCACATGGGCCTTTAAAAATGAGGCTTCTGTTGAACAGATTTGCAAGGCGGCGACTTGGTCTTCGCTTCATACTTTTTCAAAATTCTACAAATTTGATACTTTTGCTTGTTTGGGGGCTATTTTTGGGAGAAAGGTTTTACAGGCAGTGGTACCTTCCGTTTAAGTACATGCCTTGTCCCTCCCTTCATCCGTGTACTTTAGCTTTGGTATTGGTATTGGTATCCCACAAGTAATGGATGATCCGTGGACTGGATACACCTTACAAGAGAAAACATAATTTATGTTTACCTGATAAATTTATTTCTCTTGTGGTGTATCCAGTCCACGGCCCGCCCTGTCATTTTAAGGCAGGTATTTTTTAATTTTAAACTACAGTCACCACTGCACCCTATGGTTTCTCCTTTCTCTGCTTGTTTTCGGTCGAATGACTGGATATGGCAGTTATGGGAGGAGCTATATAGACAGCTCTGCTGTGGGTGTCCTCTTGCAACTTCCTGTTGGGAATGAGAATATCCCACAAGTAATGGATGATCCGTGGACTGGATACACCACAAGAGAAATACATTTATCAGGTAAGCATAAATTATGTTTTTTAAAGCTTTGAAATGAAGTCTTTAAATGCTAAACAGCATTATAAACCTAATAAAATAATCACACAACACAGAATATATAATTCAACTAAGTTAAATGAACAAAAACATTTGCTAAACAGCATTATAAACCTAATAAAATAATCACACAACACAAACTTTACTGATTTATAGACGGGAAGATCTTGTTCCTTTGCAAGCTACTCGACTGGCTTGCATATCTTTGCTGCAACACAAGCGGACAGCTACACCTACTGGCTATTTTAATCAATGCACTGCTTCTCAATCCTTTTCAACATGACTGAAAAAAAAGTTTGTTCTGAAACGGTGCAAATTGTACCGTTGTAAAACGAGGGCCACCTGTGTATGTATATATATATATATATATATATATATATATATATATATATGTGTGTGTGTGTGTATATATATATATATATATATATATATATATATATATATATATATATATATAGGGATTAAACACATAATTAAAGTAAGTTCCAAACCAGCAATGCACTACTGGAATTTAAATGAGCACATTTGGTGAGCCAATTACAAGATATGTGTGTAACCAGCAATCAACAGCTAGCTCCCAGTAGTGCATTGTTGCTTCTTAGATAGGGTCACCACCTCAGCCATGTTTTCCTGGACACTTATGACTTACACATGCTGCTGGGTGTGCAGGGGGAACCTGTATTGTGTTTCTGGACAGCTCTATTCAAAATACTCCCTGCAGCATATGTAACTGATAGCTGAGGTGTAGGGATGGGTGAATGTGTTTATATTTGAATTAAAATGTTTAAACGAATGTTATTGTAGCCATTCGATTTACATAATAGAATGTTGATAAGAACAAATATTCTTAAAAATTCTATTTTCGAATGTTATTTACAGTTTTCGAATGTCACATTCATATATTACATTTATAAAACACAATTGTAGACTAGAAATACTATTTTGAATTCGAATGTTACATTTATTAAACACAGTTGTAGACTAGAAATACTATTTCGAATTTGAATGTCACATTCGAATTCGAATATTACATTTAGAAATTTAATGAACACATAGCTAAACATTCTATTATTCGAACAAATATTTTCTAATTTTATTGAAAAATTCAAAAACGAAAATAGAATGTTAGAATGTTATATAAACATTCAAAATTCGATTCGAACGACTGTGTCAAAATTTCGAATTTTTAGAAACATTCGCCCATCCCTACTGAGGTGGCAATCCTGTTTTGAGGATATGTACAGTACACATTCTTTTCAACAAAAGGTACCTAAGCGAAAAAAGTAAATTTGATAATAGCTTAAATGCTCTATCTGAATAATTTAAGTTTAAATGTAACTTTCCAATCGGTATGGCTAAATTATACTATTATTGTATGTGCTTGTTTTTGG
The DNA here is from genome assembly GCF_027579735.1 of Bombina bombina. NCBI lineage: Eukaryota > Metazoa > Chordata > Amphibia > Anura > Bombinatoridae > Bombina > Bombina bombina. The sequence continues at coordinate 38,851,642 of NC_069501.1, forward strand.
GTGAATTGGAGTGGGCGGAACTAGGCAAACCATAAATGGGTGTGGCTCTGCTGCAAAGTATCCCTGAATTTGTTTTTAAAATGTTGACAGCTGTGGAATTGTATACCCTAATAAGATTCACATGCCCAGGGTGCCAGAGAGCTTTCTGTAATTTACTGTTATATAGCCACCTTATTGATTAATATATTTTTTTCTAGATGTTCCTCTATCTGCTATAGAGACTCACTGTCTGTCTAGTGTAGATTTTCTTAGGGAATTGGAGGGCATCAAGAAGTTTTTGGCACTAGTCAAGTTCAGGGGTGGCACATAGGAACCAACTGCTGCACATAGCACCATCTATGTGATAAGGTGTCTTCTGTTTGTCTCATTACTCACAACCAGGAGCCATAGACAAATGGAGAGGACATGCGCCCCCTCTAGACAACCAGGAATCCTTCTGTCCTAGGCACAGTTCTTGTTAGTCTACACCAAATGCACTCTTGTCCTAGTTCTGGGAATAAAATCTTCTCCTTCATTAGTGCCCAGTCAGTCACCCAGCCTCTCCCACTGTAAGTCACTGATATCTAGTTATTGTTACTGCTTTCCCTATATCTGCTCCTGTCTTATTGTTTTATTTAGTTGTAGACATGACTTTATAATGTATTCTAGGAGTCTATAATAATATAAGTTAAATCATCAAGGGGAACTGTTAGAACCTATACATTTATCTATTTTATTTAGATTTATATGTAGTACTCGGCTTGTTTTATGCAATATTTTTTTTTATACTATTGTAAGGTAGCTGCTTGTATTTTGAGATATTTACAATAGAAGTGAATGTTTTAAACTGGGGAACTAGTTTTAGTCACTTTACTACATAACCTGCTGTTATCTTAGTTGTTTATAAAGTTGTGTACAACCAGTAAATAAAGAATTGTGACAGTTTAAGTATGGGGAATCATCAAGGAAAGATCAGGTCAGAGGGTCACTGATTCTTCTGATACCATTACAGAACCGGTTGTGATATCTAACGTAACCACTAACACCAGTGAGTCAGGGTCAGACATCTCTCTGCATGTCCTGTTCTCTGGAGAAGAGACCACTGTGACCTGGGAGGTGGATAGAGGAGAAGTCCCTGATAGATACCAGCTGAGAGACCAAAACAGGACGCTGATTATCCCAAGTGCACAGAAGGAAGATGCTGGAAAGAGATTCATGGTCAGGGTGACAAACCTAGTCAGTGAGGGGACCTGGGAACATGTGCTGGAGATCAGAGGTAAGTGGTGCTGTTACTGTGGGGCAATAGGAGGGAATAGTAGTGTAGGTTATACATGTTGTATGACGATTTATTAGGAGAGATTATCTAAACCAATAGGAGGTGATCTGGAAAGTGAGAGGGATATATACAGCAAGGGAAGCAGGAGTGTAGATATATAGGAGGATTACATGGACCAATAGGACACAATATAGGGGTAAAAAATGTCACACTTGCTAGTTTATCACAATATGTGACCGTTACAACATTCTGGATAGGTAAATAAATATTTAAAATACTGTATTGTAACATGATAGCCTTTAAAAGTGAACCTGTGCAATATTTACCCTTTGGGCACATTCAGATTTTGGTGGCAAAATTTTGGTGGCAACATTAAAAAGACATAAACATGTAATAAGATTTTTCTGTAGTTTTCCAACAAATTAACATTCCAGGAGAGTGTGATTTTTTATTTTTTTAATTAATTGTTTTGATGAACCAATCCAGACTTGATTCTTGATTCCAGGTTCTGTTTGATTAATTAGAAAATAAGGGATGGGGGAAGGCGAAGTACATTTTAAACAGGAGACCACTATAGTATAATCAATAACATAAATTAAATGATATATAATGTAGAAGATATAGGTTTCCTGCCACAGATTCTGAGCCAGAGAACAAGGCACAACTAACAATATAAGGCCTAGATTTAGAGTTCGGCGGTAGCCGTCAAAACCAGCGTTAGAGGCTCCTAACGCTGGTTTTGGGCGCCCGCTGGTATTTGGAGTCAGTGATTAAAGGGTCTAACGCTCACTTTTCAGCCGCGACTTTTCCATACCGCAGATCCCCCTACGCCATTTGCGTAGCCTATCTTTTCAATGGGATCTTTCTAACGCTGGTATTTAGAGTCGTTTCTGCAGTGAGCGTTAGAGCTCTAACGACAAGATTCCAGCCGCCTGAAAATAGCAGGAGTTAAGAGCTTTCTGGCTAACGCCGGTTTATAAAGCTCTTAACTACTGTACCCTAAAGTACACTAACACCCATAAACTACCTATGTACCCCTAAACCGAGGTCCCCCCACATCGCCGCCACTCGATTAAAATTTTTAACCCCTAATCTGCCGACCGCCACCTACGTTATACTTATGTACCCCTAATCTGCTGCCCCTAACACCGCCGACCCCTGTATTATATCTATTAACCCCTAACTTGCCCCCCACAACGTCGCCGCAAGCTACTTAAAATAATTAACCCCTAATCTTCCGACCGCAAATCGCCGCCACCTACGTTATCCCTATGTACCCCTAATCTGCTACCCCTAACATCGCCGACCCCTATGTTATATTTATTAACCCCTAATCTGCCCCCCACAACGTCGCCGACACCTACCTACACTTATTAACCCCTAATCTGCCGAGCGGACCTGAGCGCTACTATAATAAAGTTATTAACCCCTAATCCGCCTCACTAACCCTATCATAAATAGTATTAACCCCTAATCTGCCCTCCCTAACATCGCCGACACCTACCTTCAATTATTAACCCCTAATCTGCCGACCGGAGCTCACCGCTATTCTAATAAATGTATTAACCCCTAAAGCTAAGTCTAACCCTAACACTAACACCCCCCTAAGTTAAATATAATTTTTATCTAACGAAATAAATTAACTCTTATTAAATAAATAATTCCTATTTAAAGCTAAATACTTACCTGTAAAATACATCCTAATATAGCTACAATATAAATTATAATTATATTATAGCTATTTTAGGATTAATATTTATTTTACAGGCAACTTTGTAATTATTTTAACCAGGTACAATAGCTATTAAATAGTTAAGAACTATTTAATAGTTACCTAGTTAAAATAATTACAAATTTACCTGTAAAATAAATCCTAACCTAAGATATAATTAAACCTAACACTACCCTATCAATAAAATAATTAAATAAACTACCTACAATTACCTACAATTAACCTAACACTACACTATCAATAAATTAATTAAACACAATTGCTACAAATAAATAAAATTAAATAAACTATCTAAAGTACAAAAAATAAAAAAGAACTAAGTTACAGAAAATAATAAAATATTTACAAACATAAGAAAAATATTACAACAATTTTAAACTAATTACACCTACTCTAAGCCCCCTAATAAAATAACAAAGCCCCCCAAAATAAAAAATTCCCTACCCTATTCTAAAATACAAATATTACAAGCTCTTTTACCTTACCAGCCCTGAACAGGGCCCTTTGCGGGGCATGCCCCAAGAATTTCAGCTCTTTTGCCTGTAAAAAAAAACATACTATACCCCCCCCCCAACATTACAACCCACCACCCACATACCCCTAATCTAACCCAAACCCCCCTTAAATAAACCTAACACTACCCCCCTGATGATCTTCCTACCTTGTCTTCACCATGCCAGGTTCACCGATCCGTCCTGGCTCCAAGATCTTCATCCAACCCAAGCGGGGGCTAGACATCCACTGAAGAAGTCCAGAAGAGGGTCCAAAGTCTTCCTCCTATCCGGCAAGAAGAGGACATCCGGACCGGCAAACATCTTCTCCAAGCGGCATCTTCTATCTTCTTCCATCCGATGACGACCGGCTCCATCTTGAAGACCTCCAGCGCGGATCCATCCTCTTCTTCCGACGACTAGACGACGAATGACGGTTCCTTTAAGGGACGTCATCCAAGATGGCGTCCCTCGAATTCCGATTGGCTGATAGGATTCTATCAGCCAATCGGAATTAAGGTAGGAATTTTCTGATTGGCTGATGGAATCAGCCAATCAGAATATAGTTCAATCCGATTGGCTGATCCAATCAGCCAATCAGATTGAGCTCGCATTCTATTGGCTGATCGGAACAGCCAATAGAATGCGAGCTCAATCTGATTGGCTGATTGGATCAGCCAATCGGATTGAACTATATTCTGATTGGCTGATTCCATCAGCCAATCAGAAAATTCCTACCTTAATTCCGATTGGCTGATAGAATCCTATCAGCCAATCGGAATTCGAGGGACGCCATCTTGGATGACGTCCCTTAAAGGAACCGTCATTCGTCGTCTAGTCGTCGGAAGAAGAGGATGGATCCGCGCTGGAGGTCTTCAAGATGGAGCCGGTCGTCATCGGATGGAAGAAGATAGAAGATGCCGCTTGGAGAAGATGTTTGCCGGTCCGGATGTCCTCTTCTTGCCGGATAGGAGGAAGACTTTGGACCCTCTTCTGGACTTCTTCAGTGGATGTCTAGCCCCCGCTTGGGTTGGATGAAGATCTTGGAGCCAGGACGGATCGGTGAACCTGGCATGGTGAAGACAAGGTAGGAAGATCATCAGGGGGGTAGTGTTAGGTTTATTTAAGGGGGGTTTGGGTTAGATTAGGGGTATGTGGGTGGTGGGTTGTAATGTTGGGGGGGGGGTATAGTATGTTTTTTTTTACAGGCAAAAGAGCTGAAATTCTTGGGGCATGCCCCGCAAAGGGCCCTGTTCAGGGCTGGTAAGGTAAAAGAGCTTGTAATATTTGTATTTTAGAATAGGGTAGGGAATTTTTTATTTTGGGGGGCTTTGTTATTTTATTAGGGGGCTTAGAGTAGGTGTAATTAGTTTAAAATTGTTGTAATATTTTTCTTATGTTTGTAAATATTTTATTATTTTCTGTAACTTAGTTCTTTTTTATTTTTTGTACTTTAGATAGTTTATTTAATTTTATTTATTTGTAGCAATTGTGTTTAATTAATTTATTGATAGTGTAGTGTTAGGTTAATTGTAGGTAATTGTAGGTAGTTTATTTAATTATTTTATTGATAGGGTAGTGTTAGGTTTAATTATATCTTAGGTTAGGATTTATTTTACAGGTAAGTATTTAGCTTTAAATAGGAATTATTTATTTAATAAGAGTTAATTTATTTCGTTAGATAAAAATTATATTTAACTTAGGGGGGTGTTAGTGTTAGGGTTAGACTTAGCTTTAGGGGTTAATACATTTATTAGAATAGCGGTGAGCTCCGGTCGGCAGATTAGGGGTTAATAATTGAAGGTAGGTGTCGGCGATGTTAGGGAGGGCAGATTAGGGGTTAATACTATTTATGATAGGGTTAGTGAGGCGGATTAGGGGTTAATAACTTTATTATAGTAGCGCTCAGGTCCGCTCGGCAGATTAGGGGTTAATAAGTGTAGGTAGGTGTCGGCGACGTTGTGGGGGGCAGATTAGGGGTTAATAAATATAACATAGGGGTCGGCGATGTTAGGGGTAGCAGATTAGGGGTACATAGGGATAACGTAGGTGGCGGCGGTTTACGGAGCGGCAGATTAGGGGTTAAAAGTGTAATGCAGGGGTCAGCGATAGCGGGGGCGGCAGATTAGGGGTTAATAAGTGTAAGGTTAGGGGTGTTTAGACTCGGGGTACATGTTAGGGTGTTAGGTGCAGACTTAGGAGGTGTTTCCCCATAGGAAACAATGGGGCTGCGTTAGGAGCTGAACGCTGCTTTTTTGCAGGTGTTAGGTTTTTTTTCAGCTCAAACAGCCCCATTGTTTCCTATGGGAGAATCGTGCACGAGCACGTTTTTGATGCCGGCCGCGTCCGTAAGCAACTCTGGTATCGAGAGTTGCATTTGCGGTAAAAATGCTCTACGCTCCTTTTTTGGAGCCTAACGCAGCATTTGTTTGAACTCTCGATACCAGAGTTAAATTTATGGTGCGGCCAGAAAAAAACCCGCGGAGCGTTAACAGCCCTTTTACCGCCGAACTCTAAATCTAGGCCTGATTGTATTAGGATATACAACTGTATATAGAGAGCTCAGATCTGTGTGTTAAATCATAACTTAGCCCAAAAGAAAATCAGAGTAAAAAATTAAATCATGTATTATTTACATTAATACTATAATCTTTATTAAAGGACCAGTCAACACAGTAGATTTGCATAATCAACATATGCAAGATAACAAGACAATGCAATAGCACTTAGTCTGAACTTCAAATAAGTAGTAGATTTTTTTTTCTGACAATTATAAGTTATGTCTTTTTCCACTTCCCCTGTACCATGTGAGAGCCATCAGCCATTCACAAATGCATACACGTCCCATGTGACAGCCATCAGCCATTCGCAAATGCATACCCACTTATTCTTGCACATGCTCAGTAGGAGCTGGTGACTCAAAAAGTTTAAATATAAAACGAATGTGCACATTTTGTTAAAGGAAGTAAATTGGAAAGTTGTTTAAAATGGAATGTTCTATCTGAATATCGAAAGTTTAATTTTGATTAGTGTCCCTTTAACCAAATATATGAAAAAAGAGAAAAAAATCCACACATACAATAGCTTAAGCTAAAGTTAAAAACACTTAAACCCAGTTGTAACATCAATCATCCATATGAATAGTGGATTAAATAAGTAAACGTATATCTAAGCCAGCAGCACAGTTATAAGTATAAGCTAAGCTCTTTACAATCCGAGGGCTAATTACAGTAAATGTTACTAGTATCAATGTGCTGCTGAGCAAATAGTATTGGAGGTACGGGTTTTAAATTATATCTTTACAACATAGGTAAGCAAATTAAAAAAAGAGGGAGACAAGGCTTCTCCCAGAGGACCCCTGACGCGCGTTTCGTAAAAAACGCTTCCTCAGAGGGGTGCGGGCCGCCGCTATTGTAACGTATTTAAGAATATATTGAACCCTCCTAACAGTGTGATTGGGCACACCCTCTAGCAGGCTGAATTATTATTAGCTTATCAATATGGCATTCAATAGGAATAGCCAATCAGAAGGTGTGTACACTGACTGTTGTACCATACGTAAATGTCAAAGTCATATAGGGGCGTGTAGATGTCAGATGATGTATCATCCATTCCCATGATTGGGTGATCGTATTTACTTACTGACAATGCCTCCTAGGATCGCGCAAAAGAAAGATACTTTGTATATGCAGGTATTAACATTACAGGAATCCAAAGATATATGTACTGGATGTTATACATGACATAAATATCAGAATCGTCTCGGGACGTGTCGATGTCAGGTGACGTATTATCCGTTCACCTGATTGGGTGATCATGTTTACTTTGTAATATTGCCTCCTTAGATAGCACAAAGAAGATAATATATGTACGCAGAAGTGGAATACAAATGACAATTCATGCCAAAGTGTGACAAAGTTTGCTACGCTAATATGAGTGATATGAGCACAGAATGCTTATGTGGCGGAGATTGCCAATTGTATAAAAACAGAGATGCATACGGTACGGTATAATAGGAGGCGTGTGAATGTCAGATAACAAGTCATCCGTTCACCTGATTGGTCCTATTTTATTTGCACACATTATCTCCTTAGTTCATGTGGATCCAGCAATAGTGAATGATATAAGTACTAAGCGATATGTATAGCAGGAGTTATAAATTATGTAGAAGCCTAGATACACAAATCAGTACATCATCAAGAGATGTATGGGTATGAACTGACACGTTATGAGTTTGCCTCGTTTGATGAATACCTATAAGCATTCCCTGCTTAATCCAACAGGAATTGAGGGATACTCTATCCAGTGTGGAATAAGGAAACATATCAAAATAAAGGAAAATGTAGTATCGTATTATGAGAAATAGAGGATATTTTATATACTTATGATCAGAATAGTCAGTTATATAATAATCTACAGTACCATGTCATAAGAAAAAATGCAATAGGCACCTTCTACCATAATAATCGGACTTCACAATCATATGCTGGATAAAGATAATTATATATTAGCAAAGAAAAACAAATGCTATATACTATATAAACTTATAATTAAATTATAGCGTATTATCGGAAAAATGGACTGAGATGACAATTTAACAATGATCCTGTACAGTGATCTACTGAAAGTGAAATCATATAAAGACTCGGGCATATCATTACTCTATTTATACCTATACTATAATAGCGTCTCAAACCACCATTGTATATCATTATATAATGGAGAGATGCTTAAAGGGGGTATAATTATTCTATAGAAAGTGGTGTATTAATACAATAGATCTCAAATAGATTTTGATATCCAGGTCTTAAGATATAAAAGTGAGTATAAAAATAACGTGAGAACGAGTGTAATATCAACTGATGTTTAAACACATAGTGCTTCATTTTAATAAAGAAATGTCTTATAAAAACAAAGTGACATTTTAAACAAATGTGAACTTCAATTATTAATATACGCTAAAATGTGAATGTGAAGTGCAAAATTATGTGATACCCTGATTAATACATCAAGGGGAAAATTATAATAAAATTGTTATCATGGAAGTGAAGAATGTGGCTTGGTGTCAATCACTCAAATAATATGTGATATACATAAATGATAAATATACAAAAAAATTGTTATAGTCATTCATGCCATTAGGTCTCACTGAATTTAATTGGTAGATCCATTTGCACTCCAATTTGAGTAGTGCTTTCTCAATGTTTCCACCTCTTATTCCCAAAGATACTTTTTGAATGACTGTGTATTCTAGACTCGTAGGTGTACTATTGTGATGTTGCTGAAAATGTTTAGCAGTGGATGTCAGTTATTTGCCTTTTGCTTCATCTCGATTGGCATTTTTTATGTTGTTAACATGTTCGAGGATGCGTACCCTCACTTCACGTGTAGTCATCCCAACGTAGGTCATTTTGCAAGAACAAAAAAGTACATATATGACTGCAATTGTTTTACAAGAAAAGAGTGATGTCAATATGTACTTACTGCCAGTTCTATCCGTAATGGTTTTAGTTTTCAAAACATACTTGCTTGCTGAGCATGTACCACAGGGATACATCCCTGGATCAGTATCCTTTTTCTTAGGAGACCTTACAAAATGGCTAGATACTAACCTATCCCTTAGGCTTATAGGTCTCTTATATCCTATAGAGATTCTATCACTTATAGTGGAATGTAAGACTGAATCATTCTGCAATATCCTCCAATGTTCATTAATTATTTTAGTCACCTGTGACATTTGTGGATTATATGTGGTTATCAGTCTAGGATATGATTCATTAGCGGTTTTATCCTTGGGGACAAGCAAGTGATCTCTATTGGTATTCAAAGCTTTATACTTGGCACTTTTTACCGATTTCCTGCTATATCCACGTGCAATTAATCTTTGCATTAGGGTCTCACTTTCTGTTAAGTATATTTCAACACTAGAGCAGTTGCATCGGAGGCGCAGAAATTCCCCATATGGAATTGCCTACAGGGTACAAGGTGGATGGGCACTGGATCTATGTAAAAGTGTGTTAGTAGCAGTATCTTTACGGTAGTGTTAATAAACCCTTCCTCATTCTTAAATATAGTTAGGTCCAAGAAGCAGATTTTATTTTGATCAGCTGAGTAAGTCATTTTAATGTTCTTATCGTCAGGGCCACCATCAGGGGGTGACAGGGGTGACTCCTGTCAGGGGCCCAATGGGCTAGGGGGGCCTCATGAGGCAAGAACTAAAAAAAAAAAAAAAAAAAAAAAAAAAATTTTTTTTTTTTACATTTTGGCAGCCACCAGTGGGTACTACAGCAGAGTGCTAATTGAGCATGGGAAATGTTATTACAAGGAGTAAAGTATTAGCATTTGATAGGATAGTGTGCACTAAACCACTATGCACAGTGTGAGACAGACTTGGCAACTTTGTTTGTACAGTGTGTGCCTGAGTCAGACGGCAGATCACTTTCATTTGCAGAGGAAGTAGGACTTACTTAGCAAATGTTTTTTATTTCTTTGTGCAATTTAAGATTGTAACTTCAGTGTGGTAGTAGTTGTATGGTGGGGCCAGGGGTCCGTAAAAACACATTTTTTTAGCAGCAGTGTATTTATGATTATTTGACAATGCTGTAGAAATTCTATATTTAAAACCATATTCAGCTGATCAAAATAAAATCTGCTTCTTGGACCTAACTATATTTAAGAATGAGGAAGGGTTTATTAACACTACTACACTATTACAAGGAGTAAAGTATTAGCATTTGATAGGATAGTGTGCACTTAACCACTATGCACAGTGTGAGACAGACTTGGCAACTTTGTTTGTACAGTGTGTGCCTGAGTCAGACGGCAGATCACTTTCATTTGCAGAGGAGGTAGGACTTACTTAGCAAATGTTTTTTTATTTCTTTGTGCAATTTAAGATTGTAACTTCAGTGTGGTAGTAGTTGTATGGTGGGGCCAGGGGTCCGTAAAAACACATTTTTTTAGCAGCAGTGTATTTATGATTATTTGACAATGCTGTAGAAATTCTATATTTAAAACCATGCAAAAATGTTTCCTCCTCAATACACAAATGATATATTACATTCCAGTTTACTGCCCCTTTATGCAAGGACTTTCCAGATACAAGGAGGCATTTTATCTAAGATTTTTACATCTGCATAACATGTTATACACTCAGACTAAGATTGCTCAGCGTTGGAAATGAGACAGGTTAACTTAAAACTGTTCAGTTTACTCTACAGCTGACTTAATTTTGAAATGCATACCAACAAGCTTAAATCCTGCATTTGACCAGATCTAATGGTATGAGTACCACAGCTTATGGTTCCACCAAGACCATATAGAGTACAGCATTTTCAAAATCCACAAGTACAGCTGACAGATGGGAACATTTGTACACTATATTTGAAGTGGTGCTCTTGGTTGGGGAAAATATCAAACAAACATATGACAACCTTTTAAAAGTACTTTTCTTCATCTAGCCATCTACCCAGATCATTAATGTACAATTTTGAATTCACAGAATTATTTTTGTTTGCACATTTACAAATATGATTCTTTAAAAAGTGATCTCTTAATTTCTGCATTTTTTTTATCATGCATTTCACACACTGTTATAGTGTTATTTTGGGGATGCAAGGTGCATAAATGTTTCCTCCTGTGAGTGTTTCGGTGGGTGTCTGTGTTTATGTCTTTGTGCTTTGGTTTGTGTCTCTGAGTGTGTATGTATTTTTTTTCTGTTGGTATCTCTGTGAGGGTGGGTGTGATCTCTTAATTTCTGCATTTTTTTTATCATGCATTTCACACACTGTTATAGTGTTATTTTGGGGATGCAAGGTGCATAAATGTTTCCTCCTGTGAGTGTTTCGGTGGGTGTCTGTGTTTATGTCTTTGTGCTTTGGTTTGTGTCTCTATGAGTGTGTATGTATTTTTTTCTGTTGGTATCTCTGTGAGGGTGGGTGTGTATGTCTTTGTGCATTTTCTGTGGATGTCTGTGAGGGTGTGTGCATATGTCTTTGAGCTTTTTCTATGGGTGTCTTTGTGAGGTTGGGTGTGTGTTTGTCTTTGTGTATTTTCTCTGGATGCCTCTGTGAGGGTGGGTGTGTGTGTGTGTGTGTCTGTGTTTTCTGTGGATGTCTCTGTGAGGGTGTGTATTTTTTGTGGGTGTCTCTGTGAGGGTGTGTGTGCATGTATGTATGTCTGTGTTTTCTGTGGATGTCTCTGTGAGGGTGTGTATTTTTTGTGGGTGTCTCTATGAGGGTGTGTGTATGTCTTTGTGTGTTTTCTGTGGATGTCTCAGTGAGGGTGTGTATGTATTTATGTGTTTTCTGTGGGTGTCTCTGTGTGTGTATGTCTCTATGTCTTTTCTGAGGCTGTCTCTGTTGGTGTTTCCTTGGGTGTATGTGCAAGTTTGAGTTTGTGTGTGTGTGTGTGTGTGTCCATTGTCTGTTCCTTTTTAGGACATTTTGACCTTACTACTGATTATTCACATCTTTCTACAGACTTTGAGACTAATGAGACCTTTCCGGAAGTCAACAATCTACCATTTAACCTTTAAATTATTGTTTAGGCAGTTGAGGGCCCTTCCTTTCAGCCACTGCATGCTGTTGTCATCATTTAGTTGGCATCTTCCTTTACAAAAAGATCATCAGAACTCCATATTTTTTTTTCTAAATCTCCTTTTTTTACAAAACTGTAGTTTACCTCATTAATTGTCAGGTCAATGTAAACAAGTGCTAAGTGTCTGTTTGGGTGTCTGTGTCTGAGTTTTTTTGCGTGTTTGCTAGAGTGCCTATATGTGAATCCTTATGTGTGAGTGTGTGTGTGTTTCAGTGTATGTTACTACCTTTACAGCATTTCCAAGTTTAAATAGACACTTAAGAATAAAGTACATATACGTTTTAGTCACTTGGTCAAAAATTGCACATGTCAAAGGTGGGGGGGGGGGGCCTGATCAATGGTTAAGTCAGGGGCCCCAAAATTTCTAGTGGCGGCCCTGCTTATTGTTAGTGTTCATTTTTACCATAAATTGATCAAGTTCTTGGGACGGCCCATCACAAATGAATAGGGCGTCTTCAATATACCTTAACCATAATGGAATGTGGTCAGTGTACTGTTTCAAATCATCTAAAAATACACAGAAAAGTTCCCAGTGTCCCAAAAATAAATTGGCATACGTTGGTGCTCATGCCGTACCCATTGCGGTACCTTGAATTTGTAAATAGTATCTGTCGTAGGTAAAAAAATTGTGTGTTAGGATAAACTGAAGTAGTTTAATGACAAACTCATTATGGTCTCCATTGTCATTGCTATTAGATGACAGAAAATATTTAATAGCTTCAATTCCATCACTGTGTCTTATATTTGTGTATAGTGACTCAATATCTGCTGTTACAAGCCACATTTCATCTGTTAGATGAATATTTTGTAAAATCTGCAAAACCTCCATGGTGTCTCGAACATAGGAGGGTAATGTTGTTAAATATTCTCTAAGTCTGAGGTCTACATATTTACTGGCATTTTCAGTCAAAATATCATTCCTGGAGACAATAGGTCTACCGGTAGGTACTTGGGAAACTTTATGCACTTTCGGCAGAAAATACATAGTTGCAATTTTGGGATTCTCCTTCAATAGATACTTTTTTTCAGTACTGGTGATTATATTTCTTTCCCAAACTTGTTTGACTAAGTTATTATACTGGGTCAAAAATTAATCGTTTATAACAAGTGAAATTAGACAATTGTTTATTAGCCTCATCCATGTACATTTTTAGTGGCCACAAAACCACATTTCCACCCTTGGGCTTTATAATGACATCCTGCCAGGATTCAATATCTTTTAATTCTTTGGATTCCTGTAAAGTCAAATTATATTTTTTTTATTAACAGGTAGTTGTTCAATCTGTTGACAGACCATCTTACAGGATACCTGTATCTCAGGTGATGTAGACATAGAGGGAACATAGGTAGATTTAGGTCTAAGATTGGATTTCCAAGTATTGGAATTAGGAGGGGTTAACTCTAAGATTGGATTTCCAAGTATTGGAATTAGGAGGGGTTAACTCTAAGATTGGATTTCCAAGTATTGGAATTAGGAGGGGTTAACTCTAAGATTGGATTTCCAGGTATTGGAATTAGGAGAGGTTAATCCCTCCTAATTCCAATACTTGGAAACCCAATCTTAGACCTAAATCTACCAATGTTCCTTCTATGTCTATATCACTTGAGATAATAAGAACATTAAATTGACTTATTCAGCTGATCAAAATAAAATCTGCTTCTTGGACCTAACTATATTTAAGAATGAGTAAGGGTTTATTAACACTACCGTAAAGATACTGCTACTAACACACTTTTACATAGATCCAGTGCCCATCCACCTTGTACCCTGTAGGCAATTCCATATGGGGAATTTCTGCGCCTCCGACGCAACTGCTCTTGTGTTGAAATATACTTAACAGAAAGTGAAACCCTAATGCAAAGATTAATTACACGTGGATATAGCAGGAAATCGGTAAAAAGTGCCAAGTATAAAGCTTTGAATACCAATAGAGATCACTTGCTTGTCCCCAAGGATAAAACCGCTAATGAATCATATCCTAGACTGATAACCACATATAATCCACAAATGTCACAGGTGACTAAAATAATTAATGAACATTGGAGGATATTGCAGAATGATTCAGTCTTACATTCCACTATAAGTGATAGAATCTCTATAGGATATAAGAGACCTATAAGCCTAAGGGACAGGTTAGTATCTAGCCATTTTGTAAGGTCTCCTAAGAAAAAGGATACTGATCCAGGGATGTATCCCTGTGGTACATACTCAGCAAGCAAGTATGTTTTGAAAACTAAAACCATTACGGATAGAACTGGCAGTAAGTACATATTGACATCACTCTTTTCTTGTAAAACAATTGTAGTCATATATGTACTTTTTTGTTCTTGCAAAATGACCTACGTTGGGATGACTACACGTGAAGTGAGGGTACGCATCCTCGAACATGTTAACAACATAAAAAATGCCAATCGAGATGAAGCAAAAGGCAAATAACTGACATCCACTGCTAAACATTTTCAGCAGCATCACAATAGTACACCTACGAGTCTAGAATACACAGTCATTCAAAAAGTATCTTTGGGAATAAGAGGTGGAAACATTGAGAAAGCACTACTCAAATTGGAGTGCAAATGGATCTACCAATTAAATTCAGTGAGACCTAATGGCATGAATGACTATAACATTTTTTTTGTATATTTATCATTTATGTATATCACATATTATTTGAGTGATTGACACCAATCCACATTCTTCACTTCCATGATAACAATTTTATTATAATTTTCCCCTTGATGTATTAATCAGGGTATCACATAATTTTGCACTTCACATTCACATTTTAGCGTATATTAATAATTGAAGTTCACATTTGTTTAAAATGTCACTTTGTTTTATAAGACATTTCTTTATTAAAATGAAGCACTATGTGTTTAAACATCAGTTGATATTACACTCGTTCTCACGTTATTTTTATACTCACTTTTATATCTTAAGACCTGGATATCAAAATCTATTTGAGATCTATTGTATTAATACACCACTTTCTATAGAATAATTATACCCCCTTTAAGCATCTCTCCATTATATAATGATATACAATGGTGGTTTGAGACGCTATTATAGTATAGGTATAAATAGAGTAATGATATGCCCGAGTCTTTATATGATTTCACTTTCAGTAGATCACTGTACAGGATCATTGTTAAATTGTCATCTCAGTCCATTTTTCCGATAATACGCTATAATTTAATTATAAGTTTATATAGTATATAGCATTTGTTTTTCTTTGCTAATATATAATTATCTTTATCCAGCATATGATTGTGAAGTCTGATTATTATGGTAGAAGGTGCCTATTGCATTTTTTCTTATGACATGGTACTGTAGATTATTATATAACTGACTATTCTGATCATAAGTATATAAAATATCCTCTATTTCTCATAATACGATACTACATTTTCCTTTATTTTGATATGTTTCCTCATTCCACACTGGATAGAGTATCCCTCAATTCCTGTTGGATTAAGCAGGGAATGCTTATAGGTATTCATCAAACGAGGCAAACTCATAATGTGTCAGTTCATACCCATACATCTCTTGATGATGTACTGATTTGTGTATCTAGGCTTCTACATAATTTATAACTCCTGCTATACATATCGCTTAGTACTTATATCATTCACTATTGCTGGATCCACATGAACTAAGGAGATAATGTGTGCAAATAAAATAGGACCAATCAGGTGAACGGATGACTTGTTATCTGACATTCACACGCCTCCTATTATACCGTACCGTATGCATCTCTGTTTTTATACAATTGGCAATCTCCGCCACATAAGCATTCTGTGCTCATATCACTCATATTAGTGTAGCAAACTTTGTCACACTTTGGCATGAATTGTCATTTGTATTCCACTTGTGCGTACATATATTATCTTCTTTGTGCGATCTAAGGAGGCAATATCACAAAGTAAACATGATCACCCAATCAGGTGAACGGATAATACGTCACCTGACATCGACACGTCTCGAGACGATTCTGATATTTATGTCATGTATAACATCCAGTACATATATCTTTGGATTCCTGTAATGTTAATACCTGCATATACAAAGTATCTTTCTTTTGCGCGATCCTAGGAGGCATTGTCAGTAAGTAAATCCGATCACCCAATCATGGGAATGGATGATGCATCATCTGACATCTACACGCCCCTATATGACTTTGACATTTACGTATGGTACAACAGTCAGTGTACACACCTTCTGATTGGCTATTCCTATTGAATGCCATATTGATAAGCCAATAATAATTCAGCCTGCTAGAGGGTGTGCCCAATCACTCTGTTAGAAGGGTTTAATAGAGTCTTAAATACGTTACAATAGCGGAGGCCCACACCCCCTCTGAGGAAGCGTTTTTTGCGACACGCGCGTCAGGGGTCCTCTGGGAGAAGCCTTGTCTCCCTCTTTTTTTTAATTTGCTTACCTATGTTGTAAAGATATAATTTAAAAACCGTACCTCCAATACTATTTGCTCAGCAGCACATTGATACTAGTAACATTTACTGTAATTAGCCCTCGGATTGTAAGAGCTTAGCTTATACTTATAACTGTGCTGATGGCTTAGATATACGTTTACTTATTTAATCTGCTATTCATATGGATGATTGTTGTTACAACTGGGTTTAAGTGTTTTTAACTTTAGTTTAAGATATTGTATGTGTGTTTTTTTTTCTCTTTTTTCATATATTTGGTTAATAAAGTTTATAGTATTAATGTAAATAATACATGATTTATTTTTTTTCTCTGATTTTCTTTAGGGCTAAGTTATGATTTAACACACAGATCTGAGCTATCTATATACAGTTGTATAGCCTAATACAATTATATTGTTAGTTGGGGTCTGATTAATGTCCAGTGTTCTGTCTTCCTAGATTTCCTACTAAAAATCGCCTCTTGCGTTACGAGAACATGTATAAAGCTCCACATTCCACCCAAAGAAGCAAAGTTTTAAATGCCAAACCAATAAAACAACTTTTGAACAAAACAACAGTTAGTCATGCTATACACCATTCATTATCCGAATAACCTCTGATACACTTACCTAAGTTATAAAATACATACATATTTTAACCCTACGATCTCAGGAATAGCAGATATTCAGATTGTTAGACATTGAACTCTTATTTGATCTTTATTAAGTATCCAGTAGTACCTGACCTTATGGAATGCTTCTGAGGTGTTTTGGATAAGAGCTGCTGTCTCATACATAGAGTATATATATATATTCAATTTTATTTATCATTTCTCCCCATGTAGGAACACCTGACTTCCAATACTTTGCTATACTTATTCTCACTATAGTGCAAATGATTCTTATGAAAGTATTTATGTGAGAATTGTATTTGGGTAGCCTTTCATTCAATAAAGCCTGAGAAATGGTGAGTGATATACGCTCATCCAATATAATGCTCAATAGTTTAGAAATGTCCATCCAGATTTTGTGGACTCCAGCCACATATGTAGATAGGTTCCTAATATGTTACAACCTCTATAGCAATTCCTGGATCTCTCTTTACTTAAAGGGACATAATACTCATATGCTAAATCACTTGAAACTGATGCAGTATAACTGTAAAAAGCTGACAGGAAAATATCACCTGAGCTTCTCTATGTAAAAAAGGAAGATATTTTACCTCACAATCTCATCAGCTCAGCAGAGTTTGTTCTGTGTAAAAAGTTATACTCAGCTGCTCCCAGCTGCAGGTAAAAAAAATTAAAAAAATGAAGAAATGAACAGCAGCCAATCAGCATCAGCAGTGCTGAGGTCATGAACTCTTACTGTGATCTCATGAGATTTGACTTAACTCTCATGAGATTTCATAGTAAGCTTCCTTTACCTGATTGGTGAAATAATATGAGAGTGCACGATGCTAGTCCCTTCGGATGTCCCAGGACAAACACACTAAAATGCTGCATAGAAATCCTTTACAATGGGGGTGGCTACTGAGGAACTTTTGAGGTAAAATATCTTCCTTTTTTACATAGAGATGTTCAGGTGATATTTTCTAGACAGCTTTTTACAGCTATGCTGCATCACTTTCAAGTGTTTAAACATTTGGGTATTATGGCCCTTTAAGTATGCTGTTTTCAAAGGAGTAAGGTACCACCTAAATGAGGTCTTCATACAATTCTCTTTCATATCTGCACTGAGTAAACCTCTAGAGGAGTTGAACAATATTTTATCCAATTTTGGGTTTTCTCTTCATCTATTTCTGTTTCCCACTTTAATAGGAGGGGCTCATATGTTAAGGTCTAGTTTGTGTGACGCAAATATGTTCGAGTGTGTTTAATGCAAATGATCCAATGTCTGAAATAAATTTACGAGTAGCTGTCATGATTTGTAAGTAAAGGAACCATTGTACTGGGAGAGGGTCTATTTTCTATTTGAGCTGATTGTAGGTCATGGGGGTGTTTCGGATAAGTATGTCAGCCACTCTATAGAGTCCTTTGTTCTCCCATTTTTGTATTAAAGGTCTATAGTCTTTGTGTATTAAGTACTTCTGTGGCGTTATCAAAGAGTGAGTAGGCAGAAGGGTATTATTTTTATCAAAAGATTTCCACTGTTTTAATGAGAGGAAATCGTAAATCCCTGTGTCTCCCCATCTCATCTCCATCCCACAACAAATCTTCTGGTGAGCTCAGGCCTTCCATATTGGCTTCCAAAATGGGCCATATTATATTCTTATCTCTCTTACCATACAAAGTAATTTGGGCCATTCTAGAAGCTTGGTAATAATTTAGAGGATATGGCATCCCCCCCCCCCTCCTAATTCTCTATGCTGCGTTAAAGTGTAAAATCGTATTCTAACTTGTTTTTCCCCTCTAAGAAATCCGTGACGTACAGATAGAAGTGATTCTAAATCTTGTTTGGGTACTTTTATTGGCAGATCTCTAAATAAATATAAAATTCTTGGCAATATGTTCATTTTAATGATGGAGAGCTTTCCATACCAGGAGAATTTGCCTTTTTGCCATTTGAGAATATCTAATCTGATTTTTTGGTAGAATGGAGAGAAATTTGCCTGGTAGAGCTGTGAAGAATGATGAGTTAATGTAATTCCCAGATATTGGATTCCCACTTTAGCCCACTTAATATCAAACTCAACCTCAATAATTTTAGTTTTTGGGTAGGGCTATTGGGAGGGTTTCACATTTATCCAAATTTACCTTGTAGCCCGATATGGAGCAATCAATAAGCTTGTATAGATTTGGTAAAGAAATTAGTGGCTTGGTCAGGGTGAGTAGGATGTTGTCTGCAAATAATGTAATTTTGTGGTTAATTGGCCCACATTGCACACATGTGATATCAGGTGAGCTTCTTATTGAGTTCGCTAGGGGCTCTATACAGATGGCAAAGAGGAGAGGGGAGAGCAGACAACCCTGTCTTTTACCATTCGATATTGCAAAACTTTTGGATTGATATCCTATCGCTCTAACCTGGGCTCGGGGAGTAGAATAAATATTCTTGACAGCTGTCAAAAAAGATCCTTTGAATCCCATTTCTCCAACATAGGTGTGTCCGGTCCACTGCGTCATCCTTACTTGTGGGATATTCTCTTCCCCAACAGGAAATGGCAAAGAGCCCAGCAAAGCTGGTCACATGATCCCTCCTAGGCTCCGCCTTCCCCAGTCATTCTCTTTGCCGTTGCACAGGCAACATCTCCACGGAGATGGCTCAGAGTTTTTTGGTGTTTAAATGTAGTTTTTATTCTTCTATCAAGAGTTTGTTATTTTAAAATAGTGCTGGTATGTACTATTTACTCTGAAACAGAAAAGATGAAGATTTCTGTTTGTAAGAGGAAAATGATTTTAGCAACCGTTACTAAAATCGATGGCTGTTTCCACACAGGACTGTTGAGAGGAATTAAATTCAGTTGGGGGAAACAGTGAGCAGACTTTGGCTGCTTGAGGTATGACACATTTCTAACAAGACTTGGTAATGCTGGAAGCTGTCATTTTCCCTATGGGATCCGGTAAGCCATTTTCTTAATTTTCAATATAAGAATAAAAGGGCTTCACAAGGGCTTTAAAGACTGGTAGACATTTTTCTGGGCCAAAACGATTACTTTATAAGCATATTTAATGGTTTATAACTTTGGAGAGTTATTTTAATCTTGGGAATTTTATTAAAAAAAACGGCAGGCACTGTATTGGACACCTTTTTCACTGGGGGCCTTTTCTAGTCATAGGCAGAGCCTCATTTTCGCGCCACTAATGCGCAGTTGTTTTTGAGAAGCAAGGCATGCAGATGCATGTGTGAGGAGCTCAGATCCACTGAAAAAGCTTATTGAAGGCGTCATTTGGTATCGTATTCCCCTCTGGGCTTGGTTGGGTCTCAGCAAAGCAGATACCAGGGACTGCATAGGGGTTAAATGTAAAAACGGCTCCGGTTCCGTTATTTTAAGAGTTAAAGCTTTCAAATTTGGTGTGCAATACTTTTAAGGCTTTATGACACTGGTGAAATTTTGGTGAATTTTGAACATTTCCTTCATACTTTTGTGTATATTCAGTAAAAAAGTGTGTTCAGTTTAAAATTTAAAGAGACAGTAACGGTTTTATTTTAAAACGTTTTTTGTGCTTTGTTATCAAGTTTATGCCTATTAACATGTCTGAACTATCAGATAGACGATGTTCTGTATGTTCGGAAGCCAAGGTTCCTCTCCATTTAAATATATGTGTTGAATGTGACAAACAAAGTAGGGACAATGATGCCACTGATAATAATGTTGCCCAAAATGATTCCTTAAGTGAGGGGAGTAAGCATGGTACTGCATCATCTCCTTCTATGTCTACACCAGTCTTGCCCACTCAGGAGGTCCCTAGTGAATCTAGTGCGCCAATCCTCCTTACTATGCAACAATTAACGGCTGTAATGGATAATTCTATTAAAAACATTTTAGCCAAAATGCCCACTTATCAGCGAAAGCGCGACTGCCCTGTTTTAGATACTGAAGAGCATGAGGTCGCTGATGATAATGGTTCTGACATGCCCTTACACCAGTCTGAAGGGGCTAGGGAGGTTTTGTCTGAGGGAGAAATTTCAGATTCAGGAAAAATTTCTCAACAAGCTGAACCTGACGTTATTACATTTAAATTTAAATTGGAACATCTCCACGCTCTGCTTAAGGAGGTGTTATCTACTCTGGATGATTGTGACAATTTGGTCATTCCAGAGAAATTATGTAAGATGAACAGGTTCCTAGAGGTCCCGGTGCCCCCCGAAGCTTTTCCTATACCCAAGCGGGTGGCGGACATTGTAAATAAAGAATGGGAAAGGCCCGGCATACCTTTTGTCCCTCCCCCTATATTTAAGAAATTATTTCCTATGGTCGACCCCAGGAAGGACTTATGGCAGACAGTCCCCAAGGTCGAGGGGGCGGTTTCTACTCTAAACAAACGCACCACTATCCCTATAGAAGATAGTTGTGCTTTCAAAGATCCTATGGATAAAAAATTAGAGGGTTTGCTTAAAAAGATGTTTGTTCAGCAAGGTTACCTTCTACAACCAATTTCATGCATTGTTCCTGTCACTACAGCAGCGTGTTTCTGGTTCGAGGAACTAGAAAAGTCGCTCAATCAAGCATCCTCTTATGAGGAGGTTATGGACAGAGTTCAAACACTTAAGTTGGCTAACTCTTTTACCTTAGACGCCACTTTGCAATTAGCTAGATTAGCGGCAAAAAATTCAGGTTTTGCTATTGTGGCGCGCAGAGCGCTTTGGCTGAAGTCTTGGTCAGCGGATGTGTCCTCCAAGAACAGATTGCTTAACATCCCTTTCAAGGGGAAAACGCTGTTTGGCCCTGACTTGAAAGAGATTATTTCAGACATCACTGGGGGAAAGGGCCAAGCCCTTCCTCAGGGTAGGTCTTTTAAGGCTAAAAATAAAACAAATTTTCGTCCCTTTCGCAGAAACGGACCAGCCTCAAATTCTACATCCTCTAAGCAAGAGGGTAATTCTTCTCAAACCAAGCCAGCCTGGAGACCGATGCAAGGCTGGAACAAAGGTAAGCAGGCCAAGAAGCCCGCTACCGCTACCAAGACAGCATGAGATGCTGGCCCCCGATCCGGGACCGGATCTGGTGGGGGGCTGACTCTCTCTCTTCGCTCAGGCTTGGGCAAGAGATGTTCAGGATCCTTGGGCGCTAGAAATAGTTTCTCAAGGTTATCTCCTGGAATTCAAGGAACTACCCCCAAGGGGAAGGTTCCACAGGTCTCAATTGTCTTCAGACCAAATAAAAAGACAGACATTCTTACATTGTGTAGAAGACCTGTTAAAAATGGGAGTGATTCATCCTGTTCCATTAGGAGAACAAGGGATGGGGTTTTACTCCAATCTGTTCATAGTTCCCAAAAAAGAGGGAACATTCAGGCCAATTTTGGATCTCAAGATCCTAAACAAATTTCTCAAGGTCCCATCGTTCAAGATGGAAACCATTCGGACAATTCTTCCTACCATCCAGGAAGGTCAATTCATGACCACGGTGGATTTAAAGGATGCGTATCTACATATTCCTATCCACAAGGAACATCATCGGTTCCTAAGATTCGCCTTTCTGGACAAGCATTACCAGTTTGTGGCACTTCCATTCGGACTAGCCACTGCTCCAAGAATTTTCACAAAGGAACTAGGGTCCCTTCTAGCGGTGCTAAGGCCAAGGGGCATTGCAGTAGTACCCTACTTGGACGACATACTGATTCAAGCGTCGTCTCTACCACAAGCAAAGGCTCATACGGACATTGTCCTAGCCTTTCTCAGATCTCACGGGTGGAAAGTGAACGTAGAAAAAAGTTCTCTATTCCCGTCAACAAGAGTTCCCTTCTTGGGAACAATAATAGACTCCTTGGAAATGAAGATTTTTCTGACAGAAGCCAGAAAATCAAAACTTCTAAGCTCTTGTCAAGCACTTCATTCTGTTCTTCTTCCTTCCATAGCGCAGTGCATGGAAGTAATAGGTTTGATGGTTGCGGCAATGGACATAGTTCCTTTTGCGCGAATTCATCTAAGACCATTACAACTGTGCATGCTCAGACAGTGGAATGGGGATTATACAGATTTGTCCCCGACGATCCAAGTAGATCAGAGGACCAGAGATTCACTCCGTTGGTGGCTGACCCTGGACAACTTGTCCCAAGGGATGAGCTTCAGAAGACCAGAGTGGGTCATTGTAACGACCGACGCCAGCCTGGTGGGCTGGGGCGCGGTCTGGAAACACCTGAAGGCTCAGGGTCTATGGTCTCGGGAAGAATCTCTTCTCCCGATAAACATTCTGGAACTGAGAGCGATATTCAATGCTCTCAAGGCTTGGCCTCAACTAGCAAAGGCCAAATTCATAAGGTTTCAATCAGACAACATGACGACTGTTGCATATATCAACCATCAGGGGGGAACAAGGAGTTCCCTGGCGATGGAAGAAGTGACCAAAGTAATTCAATGGGCGGAGCTTCACTCCTGCCACTTGTCTGCAATCCACATCCCAGGAGTGGAAAATTGGGAAGCGGATTTTCTGAGTCGTCAGACATTTCATCCGGGGGAGTGGGAACTCCTTCCGGAAATCTTTGCCCAAATAACTCAATTATGGGGCACTCCAGACATGGATCTGATGGCGTCTCGTCAGAACTTCAAGGTTCCTTGCTACGGGTCCAGATCCAGGGATCCCAAGGCGACTCTAGTAGATGCACTAGTAGCGCCCTGGACTTTCAACCTAGCTTATGTGTTCCCACCGTTTCCTCTCATTCCCAGGCTGGTAGCCAGGATCAATCAAGAGAGGGCTTCGGTGATCTTGATAGCTCCTGCGTGGCCACGCAGAACTTGGTATGCAGACCTGGTGAATATGTCATCGGCTCCACCATGGAAGCTACCTTTGAGACGGGACCTTCTTGTTCAAGGTCCGTTCGAACATCCGAATCTGGCATCACTCCAACTGACTGCTTGGAGATTGAACGCTTGATTTTATCAAAGCGTGGGTTCTCAGATTCTGTCATTGATACTCTTATTCAGGCTAGAAAGCCTGTAACTAGGAAAATTTACCATAAAGTATGGAAGAAATATATCTGTTGGTGCGAATCGAAAGGATTCCCATGGAACAGGGTAAAAATTCCTAAGATTCTATCCTTTCTACAAGAGGGTTTGGAGAAAGGATTATCTGCAAGTTCTTTGAAGGGACAGATTTCTGCTTTATCTGTTTTACTTCACAAGAAGCTGGCGGCTGTGCCAGATGTTCAGGCTTTTGTTCAGGCTCTGGTTAGAATCAAGCCTGTTTACAAACCTTTGACTCCTCCTTGGAGTCTCAATTTAGTTCTTTCAGTTCTTCAAGGGGTTCCGTTTGAACCCTTACATTCCGTAGATATTAAGTTATTATCTTGGAAAGTTTTGTTTTTGGTTGCAATTTCTTCTGCTAGAAGAGTTTCAGAGTTATCTGCTCTGCAGTGTTCTCCTCCTTATCTGGTGTTCCATGCAGATAAGGTGGTTTTGCGTACTAAACCTGGTTTTCTTCCGAAAGTTGTTTCTAACAAAAATATTAACCAGGAGATAGTTGTGCCTTCTTTGTGTCCGAATCCAGTTTCAAAGAAGGAACGTTTGTTGCACAATTTGGATGTAGTTCGTGCTCTAAAATTCTATTTAGAGGCTACAAAGGATTTCAGACAAACATCTTCCTTGTTTGTTGTTTATTCTGGTAAAAGGAGGCTTCTGTTGATCAGATATGTAAGGCAGCGACTTGGTCTTCACTGCACACTTTTACCAAATTTTACAAATTTGATACTTTTGCTTCTTCTGAGGCTATTTTTGGGAGAAAGGTTTTGCAAACCGTGGTGCCTTCCATCTAGGTGACCTGATTTGCTCCCTCCCATCATCCGTGTCCTAAAGCTTTGGTATTGGTTCCCACAAGTAAGGATGACGCCGTGGACCGGACACACCTATGTTGGAGAAAACAGAATTTATGTTTACCTGATAAATTACTTTCTCCAACGGTGTGTCCGGTCCACGGCCCGCCCTGGTTTTTAATCAGGTCTGATGATTTATTTTCTTTAACTACAGTCACCACGGTATCATATGATTTCTCCTATGCAAATATTCCTCCTTTACGTCGGTCGAATGACTGGGGAAGGCGGAGCCTAGGAGGGATCATGTGACCAGCTTTGCTGGGCTCTTTGCCATTTCCTGTTGGGGAAGAGAATATCCCACAAGTAAGGATGACGCCGTGGACCGGACACACCGTTGGAGAAAGTAATTTATCAGGTAAACATAAATTCTGTTTTTGCTTAATACTGTCCACATATAATGACAATCAACTCTATCAAATGCCTTCTCTCCATCCAGGGACAGAAGCAGAGAAGGCACTCCCCCATCAGCTAGGTAATCAATAACCGAGATCATCCCCCTGATGTTGTCTGGGGCTTCAGTTTTCATACTTAAAGGGACATGAAACTTAAAACTTTTCTTTCATGATTCAGACAGAGCATGCAATTTTAAACAGCTTTCTATTTTACTTCTATTATCAAATTCCCTTTGTTCTCTTGCGCCTAGATTTAGAGTTCTGCGGCCAAAGGGGTGCGTTAGCTACGCTGGCTTTTTTCTGGCCGCACCTTTTAAATACCGCTGGTATTTAGAGTCCACAGAATGGCTGCGTTAGGCTCCAAAAAAGGAGCGTATAGCATATTTACCGCAACTTCAACTCTCGATACCAGCGCTGCTTACAGACGCGGCCAGCTTCAAAAACGTGCTCGTGCACGATTCCCCCATAGAAAACAATGGGGCTGTTTGAGCTGAAAAAAAACCTAACACCTGCAAAAAAGCCGCGTTCAGCTCCTAACGCAGCCCCATTGTTTGCTATGGGGAAACACTTCCTACGTCTGCACCTAACACTCTAACATGTACCCCGAGTCTAAACACCCCTAACCTTACACTTATTAACCCCTATTCTGCCGCCCCCGCTATCTCTGACCCCTGCATATTTTTTTTAACCCCTAATCTGCCGCTCCGTAAACCGCCGCTACTTACATTATCCCTATGTACCCCTAATCTGCTGCCCCTAACACCGCCGACCCCTATATTATATTTATTAACCCCTAATCTGCCCCCCACAACGTCGCCTCCACCTGCCTACACTTATTAACCCCTAATCTGCCGAGCGGACCGCACCGCTATTATAATAAAGTTATTAACCCCTAATCCGCCTCACTCCCGCCTCAATAACCCTATAATAAATAGTATTAACCCCTAATCTGCCCTCCCTAACATTGCCGACACCTAACTTCAAACATTAACCCCTAATCTGCCGACTGGAGCTCACCGCTATTCTAATAAATGTATTAACCCCTAAAGCTAAGTCTAACCCTAACACTAACACCCCCTGTGACAGACCCTTCTGTCAGGACTGAAGGAGTTAATTGTGTTTAGCTAAGAAACTAATTTCTAAAGACAGAGTTGCTGGCTCCAGCTATAATCTAATTAGTGCTAAGCATTCTATTGTTTGATCACCTCCAGAGAGAAAACGCCTAAGTGATAAGAAGGTCCAAGAGTGTCTTGTGGTTGAAGTGTTTAAGTAATATAATTCTATTGTATCATGTCAAAGGGCTTGTTCCCTCCATGTAATGTACAACAGCCTTTCAACCCCCATCTGGGGGGGGGGGGGTCAGACCTGCATAAATACTAGGCATAGCCTTTTAATAAATGTCATTCTGTTTTAAACCTGAAAACTGGCTGGGTTGTGAATTGCTGATTCCCTATGCAGGACATTGTTCATCTGATATTAACCTTGGTACACTGTTGGTACCGTAACAATTGGTGGCAAGCGACGGGATGAACCTTATCGCCCAGAAGAGCAACTACACAAGCCAGTAACCTCAGGAAGAGGGGGATTATTACAATACTGACTAAGATGGAAAGAGTACCAGGGACAGAAGGAACCAATGGGCCCAGCATATCAGACAGAACCCCTGAAGAAGCAAGCTTTGATCGGGCGGTTAAAATAAGACTGGCACATTATGGCCCCAACCCATCTGCGGAAATTATTGACCGGGTCATAGCAGCTGTGGAGGCCAACCTACTTCGCCAAAGCAGCGCTGCAGCAGCCCAAGTGGAAAAGAGAAAAGTAAATTTTGCAGCTTTTAAAAACTTCCTGGAAACAGAAGGAGAGATTGATGGGTTCCTTGCGGATTTTGAGAGGCAATGTGCACTACACAAGGTACCCGCAGAGGACTGGGTCACGATATTATCCGGAAAATTATCCGGCCGGGCCAGTGAGGCTTTTCGGGCCATTCCAGATGAGGAGGTGGGGGATTATAATACTGTGAAAGAGGCTCTGCTCTCCAGGTATGCGGTTACACCGGAGGCATACCGGAGGCGGTTCAGAGACACTGTTAAATTAGCTGGTGATTCCTACGTTGAGTGGGCATGTAAGGTGCACCGCACAGCAGCTCACTGGATAGCGGGGTGCCAAGCCGTATCTGGGGAAGAGGTGCTGCAGCTATTCCTGTTGGAACATTGCTTTGACAAGTTATCAGCAGGAGTTAGAGAGTGGGTTCGGGACCGTAAACCCTCCACCCTGCATGAAGCTGCTCGCCTGGCAGATGAGTATATGGATGCCCGCAAACTGGACACTGCTACCACTAAGCCCCCTGCTAGAGTGGAGTACAGACCCCCAGTCACCCCAGCAGCTGCCAGTTACCAACCCCCGGCGCACCGCTATACCACACGGCCTCCGGCCACGAACTACCCTCAGAGAGCCCGGTTCAATTCACGGGGCTACTCACAGCCTATTTGGTGCTTTGGATGTAAGCAACTAGGGCACAAAAGACCAGAGTGTCCCCTAAATGCAGCGAACCAAGCACAGTCCTGGAGAAGACCCGCCGGCGGAATCCCACGTAACTCTCAGCCTGCGGCCCGCTACGTAGAGGCGCAAGAATGCTGGAGCATCCTACATGAGGCAGACCTTGTGCAAGCTGCCCACCGGAATAACCGGCAACTGGTTAAAGTGAATGGGAAGAAGGTCAGTGGTCTACGGGATACTGGTGCTACCATGACCTTGCTTCAAAAGAACTTGGTGTCTGAGAAACAGTACACTGGAGACACTGTGGCTGTGAGGGTAGCAGGGGGCGATGTGCTCAGCCTACCTGTTGCCAGGGTACATTTGGATTGGGGAGTGGGCGCTAGACCTGTGAATGTGGGGGTCAAGAAGGACTTACCTGCTGATGTTCTTCTTGGAAATGACTTGGCTCCCCTTGTTTCTGCCTATGCTCCCATGGGTCCCGCTGATGTTAACCCTGTGACTACCCGTGCTCAGATCCGTGCAGCAGAGACTGACCCCCCTGCTGCTAAGCCCCAGGACGCTGAGCTCAGTAAATCTCTATCCGCTATTGATATGTGGAGGTCCCGTTACAATGCGCTGATGAAGGAGAAGAGGAGCGCAGAGGAAAAAGCACGTTTAGAACGTGAATCTCTGCTAGACAAGCTGCACCGACAGACTGCAGAAAACACCAGCTTGAGAGTGGGACATGAAACCTTAAAGACAAACTTAGCGACACTTGAGGAGAAGCTGACGCTGGCTCATAGTGAGGTGCAGCAACTCAAGGGCACCCTATGTCAGTATGAAGGGATTGTGGATACCTATAAAGAGCAGGTACAGAAAACTCGTAAAGAAGCTGATGGGATTTTGAAGGACTGTTTAGCCCTAGTCTGGGCACTGAGGAAGTTGAACCCTTCTTTGTATGGACAGGAATTCTCTCTCATAACGGGAATACAGATGGATTGTCCTGGCAAACTGACATGCCTACCACCTCCTAGTCCGGTCATCCCCAGGTTGACCCGCCAAAGGGTCAAGCCGGGTCTGCCGGAGTGTTCCACAACGGGGGAGATGTGTGACAGACCCTTCTGTCAGGACTGAAGGAGTTAATTGTGTTTAGCTAAGAAACTAATTTCTAAAGACAGAGTTGCTGGCTCCAGCTATAATCTAATTAGTGCTAAGCATTCTATTGTTTGATCACCTCCAGAGAGAAAACGCCTAAGTGATAAGAAGGTCCAAGAGTGTCTTGTGGTTGAAGTGTTTAAGTAATATAATTCTATTGTATCATGTCAAAGGGCTTGTTCCCTCCATGTAATGTACAACAGCCTTTCAACCCCCATCTGGGGGGGGGGGGTCAGACCTGCATAAATACTAGGCATAGCCTTTTAATAAATGTCATTCTGTTTTAAACCTGAAAACTGGCTGGGTTGTGAATTGCTGATTCCCTATGCAGGACATTGTTCATCTGGTATTAACCTTGGTACACTGTTGGTACCGTAACACCCCCCTAAGTTAAATATAATTTAAATCTAACAAAATAAATTAACTCTTATTAAATAAATTATTCCTATTTAAAGCTAAATACTTACCTGTAAAATAAATCCTAATATAGCTACAATATAAATTATAATTATATTATAGCTATTTTAGGATTTATATTTATTTTACAGGTAACTTTGTATTTATTTTAACCAGGTACAATAGCTATTAAATAGTTAAGAACTATTTAATAGCTAAAATAGTTAAAATAATTACAAATTTACCTGTAAAATAAATCCTAACCTAAGTTACAATTAAACCTAACACTACACTATCAATAAATAAATTAAATAAAATACCTACAATTACCTACAATTAAACCTAACACTACACTATCAATAAATGAATTAAATACAATACCTACAAATAACTACAATTAAATAAACTAACTAAAGTACAAAAAATAAAAAAATATTTACAAACATTAGAAAAATATTACAACAATTTTAAACTAATTACACCTACTCTAAGCCCCCTAATAAAATAACAAAGCCCCCCAAAATAAAAAAATGCCCTACCCTATTCTAAATTAAAAAAGTTCAAAGCTCTTTTACCTTACCAGCCCTGAACAGGGCCCTTTGCGGGGCATGCCCCAAGAAATTCAGCTCTTTTGCCTGTAAAAAAACACATACAATACCCCCCCCCCAACATTACAACCCACCACCCACATACCCCTAATCTAACCCAAACCCCCTTAAATAAACCTAACACTAAGCCCCTGAAGATCTTCCTACCTTATCTTCACCTCACCGGGTATCACCGATCGGTCCTGGCTCCAAAATATTCATCCAACCCAAGCGGGGGATGGCGATCCATAATCCTGCGGCTGAAGCGGTCCAGAAGAGGCTTCAAAGTCTTCATCCTATCCGGGAAGAAGAGGCGATCCAGACCGGCAACCATCTTGATCCAAGCTCCATCGTGAAGACCTCCAGCGCGGACCAATCTTCTTCCGACGACGTCCAACTGAAGAATGACGGTTCCTTTAAGGGACGTCATCCAAGATGGCGTCCCTCGAATTCCGATTGGCTGATAGGATTCTATCAGCCAATCGGAATTAAGGTAGGAAAATTCTGATTGGCTGATGGAATCAGCCAATCAGAATCAAGTTCAATCCGATTGGCCGATCCGATCAGCCAATCAGATTGAGCTCGCATTCTATTGGCTGATCGGAACAGCCAATAGAATGCGAGCTCAATCTGATTGCCTGATCGGATCAGCCAATCGGATTGAACTTGATTCTGATTGGCTGATTCCATCAGCCAATCCGAATTTTCCAACCTTAATTCCGATTGGCTGATAGAATCCTATCAGCCAATCGGAATTCGAGGGACGCCATCTTGGATGACGTCCCTTAAAGGAACCGTCATTCTTCAGTTGGACGTCGTCGGAAGAAGATTGGTCCGCGCTGGAGGTCTTCACGATGGAGCCGTTCCTCATTGGATGAAGATAGAAGATGCCGCTTGGATCAAGATGGTTGCCGGTCTGGATCGCCTCTTCTTCCCGGATAGGATGAAGACTTTGGAGCCTCTTCTGGACCTCTTCAGCCGCAGGATTATGGATCGCCAGCCCCCGCTTGGGTTGGATGAAGATTTTGGAGCCAGGACCGATCGGTGATACCCGGTGAGGTGAAGATAAGGTAGGAAGATCTTCAGGGGCTTAGTGTTAGGTTTATTTAAGGGGGGTTTGGGTTAGATTAGGGGTATGTGGGTGGTGGGTTGTAATGTTGGGGGGGGGTATTGTATGTGTTTTTTTACAGGCAAAAGAGCTGAATTTCTTGGGGCATGCCCCGCAAATGGCCCTGTTCAGGGCTGGTAAGGTAAAAGAGCTTTGAACTTTTTTAATTTAGAATAGGGTAGGGCATTTTTTATTTTGGGGGGCTTTGTTATTTTATTAGGGGGCTTAGAGTAGGTGTAATTAGTTTAACATTTTTGTAATATTTTTCTAATGTTTGTAAATATTTTTTTATTTTTTGTAACTTAGTTCTTTTTTATTTTTTGTACTTTAGTTAGTTTATTTAATTGTAGTTATTTGTAGGTAGTGTATTTAATTCATTTATTGATAGTGTAGTGTTAGGTTTAATTGTAGGTAATTGTAGGTATTTTATTTAATTTATTTATTGATAGTGTAGTGTTAGGTTTAATTGTAACTTAGGTTAGGATTTATTTTACAGGTAAATTTGTAATTATTTTAACTATTTTAGCTATTAAATAGTTCTTAACTATTTAATAGCTATTGTACCTGGTTAAAATAAATACAAAGTTACCTGTAAAATAAATATAAATCCTAAAATAGCTATAATATAATTATAATTTATATTGTAGCTATATTAGGATTTATTTTACAGGTAAGTATTTAGCTTTAAATAGGAATAATTTATTTAATAAGAGTTAATTTATTTCGTTAGATTTAAATTATATTTAACTTAGGGGGGTGTTTGTGTTAGGGTTAGACTTAGCTTTAGGGGTTAATACATTTATTACAGTAGCGGCGAGATTAGGTCGGCAGATTAGGGGTTAATAATTGAAGTTAGGTGTCGGCGATGTTAGGGGGGGCAGATTAGGGGTTAATACTATTTATTATAGGGTTATTGAGGCGGGAGTGAGGCGGATTAGGGGTTAATAACTTTATTATAGTAGCGGTGCGGTCCGCTCGGCAGATTAGGGGTTAATAAGTGTAGGCAGGTGGAGGCGACGTTGAGGGGGCAGATTAGGGGTTAATAAATATAATTTAGGGGTCGGCGGTGTTAGGGGCAGCAGATTAGGGGTACATAGCTATAATGTAGGTGGCGGTGGTGTACGGAGCGGCAGATTAGGGGTTAATAATAATATGCAGGGGTCAGCGATAGCGGGGGCGGCAGATTAGGGGTTAATAAATATAATATAGGGGTCGGCGGTGTTAGGGGCAGCAGATTAGGGGTACATAGGGATAACGTAGTTGGCGGCAGTGTACGGAGCGGAAGATTAGGGGTTAAAAAATTTAAATATAGTGGCGGCGATGTGGGGGGACCTCGGTTTAGGGGTACATAGGTAGTTTATGGGTGTTAGTGTACTTTAGAGCACAGTAGTTAAGAGCTTTATAAACCGGCGTTAGCCCAGAAAGCTCTTAACTACTGACTTTTTTCTGCGGCTGGAGTTTTGTCGTTAGATTTCTAACGCTCACTTCAGCCAAGACTCTAAATACCGGCGTTAGGAAGATCCCATTGAAAAGATAGGATACGCAAATGACGTAAGGGGATCTGCGGTATGGAAAAGTCGCGGCTGGAAAGTGAGCGTTAGACCCTTTCCTGACTGACTCCAAATACCGGCGGTAGCCTAAAACCAGCGTTAGGAGCCTCTAACGCTGGTTTTCACGGCTACCGCCCAACTCTAAATCTAGGCCTTGGTATCTTTTGTTGAAAATCAGGGATGTAAGCTCAGAAGTGTGCACGTGGATCACTATATAGCAGCAGTTTCCAAGAATGTTATCCATTTGCAAGAACCCTAGAAGGCAGCACTATCTCCTGTCTTGTAGTGCTCCATACACCTACCTACGTATCTCTTCAACAAAGAATATTGTGGGAACAAAGCAAATTTGATAATAGAAGTGAATTGGAAGCATTTTTTAAAAATTGTATCCTCTGTCTGAATTACATAATAATCGTTTAAGGTTTTAGATCTCTTTAAAGGGGTAGGAAAGTCAAAATTAAACTTGCATGATTCAGATAGAGCATTTACTTTTAAATTCACTTCTATTTTCAAATGTGCTTCATTCTCTTGGTATCCCTTGTTGAAAGAGTACGTACATAACCTACACTAGTGGGAGCTCGCTGCTGATTGGTTCCTGCACACATTTTTCTCTTGTGATTGGCTAACTAGATGTGTTCAGCTAGCTGCCAGTAGTGCAGTGCTGTTCTTTCAGCAAACAATAACAAGAGAATGAAGCTCATTTGCTAATAGAAGTAAACTGTAAATTTGTTTAAAATCTTATGTTCTATCCAAATCACGAAAGAACATTTTCAGGTTCCCTGTCCCTTTGAGTTACAGGGAAATTCGGCAGAATAAATAATGAAACTGTATTGCAAAGTTTGTTTAATACTAATAAGTGCAATTCTATTAGCTCTCTGCTGAGTAATACCAGTGTACGCTAATGTGCCCCGGTATTACAAGTTAAGCACAATGCGAATGCGAGCTTGCGTTCACATTGCGCTCACGAGAGTGCGCTTCCATAGGCTCCAATGGGAGGCTCGTTCTGATGCCGTCAGAGACAGCATCAGAACCTTGTGCAGCATAGGGGGTAAGTAGCGCAGCAAATCATAAATATATATGTGTATGTTTATATACATTTATGTGTTTATATGTTGTATATACACATATTATCACATAAATATATATGTATATACACATACTAACACATAAATAAATATGTATATACACATAATAACACATAAATATATATGTATATACACATAATAACACATAAATATATATGTGTATGTTTATATACATTTATGTGTTTATATGTTGTATATACACATATTATCACATAAATATATATGTATATACACATACTAACACATAAATAAATATGTATATACACATAATAACACATAAATATATATGTGTATGTTTATATACATTTATGTGTTTATATGTTGTATATACACATATTATCACATAAATATATATGTATATACACATACTAACACATAAATAAATATGTATATACACATAATAACACATAAATATATATGTATATACACATAGTAACACATAAATATATATGTATATACACATAGTAACACATAAATATATATGTATATACACATAGTAACACATAAATATATATGTATATACACATAATAACATAAATATATATGTATATACACATACTAACACATAAATATATCTGTATATGCACATACTAACACATAAATATATATGTATATACACATAGTAACACATAAATATATCTCTATATATACATACTAACACATAAATATATATGTATATACACATAGTAACACATAAATATATCTCTATATATACATACTAACACATAAATATATATGTATATACACATAATAACACATAAATATATATGTATATACACATAGTAACACATAAATATATATGTATATACACATAGTAACACATAAATATATATGTATATACACATAATAACACATAAATATATATGTATATACACATAGTAACACATAAATATATATGTATATGCACATAATAACACATAAATATATATGTATATACACATAGTAACACATAAATATATATGTATATACACATAGTAACACATAAATATATATGTATATACACATAATAACACATAAATATATATGTATATACACATAGTAACACATAAATATATATGTATATACACATAGTAACACATAAATATATATGTATATACACATAATAACACATAAATATATATGTATATACACATAGTAACACATAAATATATATGTATATACACATACTAACACATAAATAAATATGTATATACACATAGTAACACATAAATATATATGTATATACACATACAGTGTGTGTGTACATATATATATATATATTTATTTATATTTACTGGGGACACACAGTTCCCATAGACTGCAATGTAAAAGCACTTTTCAGTGCTGTTTTTTTCTAACACCCCACACCTGCCAACTTTAGATCCCAAATACTGCCTAGTGCAGTTACTTTAAAAAAAAATAAAGATGCTACTATCATTATTTTTTTAATAAAGTATATAAGACTGGTTATTGCTACTGCAAGCTACCGTGAGCTTTCAGTAGCAATAACCAGCTACTTGGCTGGTTAACTATTGCACGCCCGCAAACTGGCAGATTTGCGCTCCACTTGTAATCTAGACCTTATTTGTTATTGCATGAAATTTAAACACAAGTGATGCTGCAAGTTTATGTGTTTAACCCCTTGAAAAGGTTATATATATATTGAAAGTACAGCTCGGGAGCCACAGAGTTCTGCTGCTCACAATTGGAAACTGCCACTGACCCAATCAGCAATGGTAGTCACATGACCCAGTTCTGCAATTATTGTTGCTATTTGGATCAGTGGCAATTTCCACTCAGGACCAGCACTCTTCTGTGGCTCCTGAGCTGTAATTTAACTATGTGTTAAACCCTTCTGCAGGGGGTTAAACATGAAGACTTACAGCGTTGCTAGTGTTAAAATTACATGTGATAATAAATTAGACTATTTTTTTCACATTTTAAATCATAATTCCATACTATGGATATCACAGGGCAAGAAACTTGGTGATCTTGCAGAGCTAAGATTCATGTGTTTGTGACTGTTTGGCTCCTTAATGTAACTGTTAGTTGCCATGTTTATAACAGCCCCTGTTATAGAGTATTGTTACATTCAGCTATAGGTGGAGTTATATAGAAAAGAAGAAGCCATAGAGAGTGGGAGCCAACAGAAATGAGGAGCTTTATATGGACCAGAAGTTGTGACTAGCTGCTTTTTACTCTTAGTTGCCAGTTTAGAGGCTCCTAGCTGCAAAACACCATACCTTTTCACCAAGAATTAAATCTACCCCAACTAAACCCAAGTAAAGACAGTCAACTGTTTCACGGTAAAAACTGGAAAGGTCACAAATTTATTCAGTTAACAATTGAAATGCCTTTGTCGGCAAAGTATGAGCAACCCTCATATGCTGTAATATCAAATTCAAAATATAACATCAAGATCACCAAAAACAACGAATTGAGGCTCACATATCAGGTGGTTAATTTGTGTACTAGTCCTAAAGCCTGTGCACACGGGCCATTTCTTGCAGTACAGCGGTCCCACGCCTTGCTCTCTCTCTCCCCCCTCTCTTTTGCTCTCTCTCTCCCCCCTCTCTTTTGCTCTGTCTTTCCCCCTCTCTTTTGCTTTGTTTTTACCCCCTCTCTTTTGCTCTCTCTCTCCCCCCTCTCTTTTGCTCTCTCTCTCTCTCCTTCCCCCTCTCTTTTGCTCTTTCTCTCCCCCTCTATTTTGTGCTCTCTCTCTCCCCCCTCTCTTTTGCTCTCTCTCCCCCTCTTTTTTGCTTTCTCTCTCTCTCCCCCTCTTTTTTGCTTTCTCTCTCTCTCCCACTCTATTTTGCTCTGTTTCTCTCCCCCTTTCTTTTGCTCCCCCTCTCTCTCTCCCTTTCTTTTGCTCTCTCTCTCTCCCCTCTCTTTTGCTCTCTCTCTGCTCCCGTAGACCACGCTTACCAGACCACACCCCCATCATGGCGCCCACGCACCTTGTCACGCCCGGCCACGCCCCCATCGCGGCGCTCCTGCAGGCCACGCCACACCAAACCCCCTCTGCTGTCAGGATCCTAAAGGTCAGATGTGTTTGTCCTCACGCAGTCTCTACTGCGCATGACAGCTTCGGACAAACACACTTGGCTTGCAGGTAATATCAGATCTCATTATGTTATCACTTTGTTTACACACACTTGCTTCCTTATCTTATATTTGTCTGGAAAACCAAAGCTCAATACTTAGGCCCCGATGATTGAAAGTGCTACAAGGCCGTGAGATATACTGTACAAATATAAATATAATTTACAACTCTAAACCACCATTTAACTTATTCAAGTAAACAACCCAGCGGTGCTAGTTTGACTTTCAGAATCATCAGCTCCCTTAAAACCACCATGCTCCACGGAAACCGATGCCCAAGGAGCTACTTATCCAACTCTCCCACCACATGGGGAGGTTAACCAAACCACCTCTGACCTTGGTTCAGTAATCGAAATAAGGAGGACTAGCACCCCTGCCACAGAGTGGACCGATCCTGCGGTCCAGTTCCGCCACCACTCACAACAAACTCTTCAACCTTTCCCGAATCGCCCCAAAAAAAAGTGTCAACCCAAAGTCGTTAAGATGAACTCCATCCCTCAAATAGAACTTCCCAGATCCCACGTCCTCCAAATCATAATGGTACACAACATACCCCTTAATCCTTCTCATGAAGGAACCCGCCAACTTATTAACTTTTTTCTGCTAGTATTCAATTTGTAATGATCCCAGGCTTCCCACCAGACCAACCTGGGAATTATGTTCGACCACACAATGACCAAGATGGGGAAAAGCTCGCCAAGTCTCTCTTAATTCTCCTCACTAGCTGCCTCTGAGGAATAAACCCCAAATCATTACCACCGGCATGCACAATCAGAATTTCAAGGGGAGGAAAACATTTCAATAATCCCCTACTTTCAATAAGACCTGGTCCCAACGAAGCTCCTGAACTCCAAACCATTTTAACAGAACTCTTTCTCTATCAAAACCCAACTGGAGATAATCCTCCTTGACCGCGGCAGCTCTTCTGGCCCAAAATGCAAAAGAGTGGCCAACAAACCAAACATGAAATAGACCTATAATAAAGAATACAAAAACCATGAACAATTAAACTGTTAGATGAGGGTAAACGAAATCAAGCAGAACTCCACCTCCCGACCCCTTTATAATGTCTTCACTCAAACCTAACACAGCAGCCTCAGTAGCTTTCCCAATTTTGAAAGAATGGGATACAAATGCCCCCGGGTTCAAACCCAACTTCGCAAGGACCAACCCCAGCACTGCCCTAAACTGAAATTAAGATAAGGCTCTCCCATGCTTGTGTATCAGAAAATAACCACCTACTTGTGGTCTAACCTTCATGAACTTATGAAGGGCCACCCAAGGGCAAGAGCCACCCCAGTTGGGAAGAGCAACTCAATTTACCCCTCCCCACATGATCAGTCTTAGACTTACACAGCAAAATGGACACTTGCAAGTCTGTCACCACCACATCTTTAAATTCCAAACCATCTTGAGACCACCTATTACGACTAACCAATTCCTAAATCCTAAAAGTACCAAAAAAGGCTGAGGAAAAGGCTGCTCGCAACAGGAAGGTTTTGTAACCATACCCACACACCAATGGCAAAACGTCCAGGCTTAATAACGAAAAAGAAACCGGGCGCCGTTAGTACTTACACCTGGCCCTTTTAAAACCTGCCACACACAAAACAACTTTATGTCAGAAACATTCAACAGCTTACAATAGAAAGCTAACACAGCCAATTTCTTCCCTATCACTGAAGGAGACATCTTAGCCTAATTCCGCGACCAGAGCAATTCCTGCAACACGCCCACAGATGCTACATCATCATCCACCACCCCTTTTCTCTTGTTAAGTGTATCCAGTCCACGGATCATCCATTACTTATGGGATATTAACTCCTCCCCAACAGGAAGTGCAAGAGGATTCACCCAGCAGAGCTGCTATATAGCTCCTCCCCTAACTGCCATTACCAGTCATTCTCTTGCACCCAACGAATAGATAGGATGTGTGAGAGGACTGTGGTGATTATACTTAGTTTCATACCTTCAATCAAAAGTTTGTTATTTTATAATAGCACCGGAGTGTGTTATTCCTTCTCTGGTAGAATTTGAAGAAGAATCTACCTGAGTTTTTCTATGATTTTAGCCGGAGTAGTTAAGATCATATTGCTGTTTCTCGGCCATCTGAGGAGAGGTAAACTTCAGATCAGGGGACAGCGGGCAGATTAATCTGCAAAGAGGTATGTAGCAGCTTATTATTTTCTGACAATGGAATTGATGAGAAAATTCTGCCATACCGATATAATGTAAACTCAGCCTTAAATGCAGTAGCAGCAACTGGTATCAGGCTGTCATGTATGTATATTTTACACTTCAGTATTCTGGGGAATGGCACTTCACTGGAATTATACTGTATGCATAAAACTTTAGCCTAATTTGCAGGGACTAGCAACAGGCTTTTTAATAACACTCAATTTATTAATGTTAAACGTTTTTTGCTGGCATGTAAAATCGTTTAATTTTCTGAGGTACTGGGTGAAAAAATGTTTTGGGCACTATTTTTTTCCACTTGGCAGTCGTTTTATTTAATTTATGACAGTTTACTGATCTCTCTCACTGTTAGCTATCAGGGTTAGTTATCCTTTGCTAATGGGAGCAATCCTTTGCTAAAATTGTGTTTTTTACAAAGATTTGATGCTATAACTTTTCAGTTTATTAATTTTCAACTGTCATAACTTTTTCTGTGCTTCTTATAGGCACAGTACGTTTTCATATTATAGTAAATTACTTGAAAAGTATTTCCAAGTTGCTAGTTTATTTGCTAGTGTGTTAAACATGCCTGATTCAGAGGAAGATATCTGTGCTATATGTGCTAAAGCCAAAGTGGAGCCCAATAGAAATTTATGTACTAACTGTATTGATGCTACTTTAAATAAAAGTCAATCTGTACAAATTGAACATATTTCACCAAACAACGAGGGGAGAGTTATGCCGACTAACTCGCCTCACGTGTCAGTACCTGCATCTCCCGCTCGGGAGGTGCATGATATTGTAGCGCCGAGTACATCTGGGCGGCCATTACAAATCACATTACAGGATATGGCTACTGTTATGACTGAAGTTTTGGCTAAATTACCAGAACTAAGAGGTAAGCGTGATCACTCTGGGGTGAGAACAGAGTGCGCTGATAATATTAGGGCCATGTCAGACACTGCGTCACAATTTGCAGAACATGAGGACGGAGAGCTTCATTCTGCGGGTGACGGTTCTGATCCAAACAAACTGGATTCAGATATTTCAAATTTTAAATTTAAGCTGGAAAACCTCAGTGTATTACTAGGGGAGGTGTTAGCGGCTCTGAATGATTGTAACACAGTTGCAATACCAGAGAAAATGTGTAGGTTGGATAAATATTTTGCGGTACCCGGCGAGTACTGACTTTTTTCCTATACCTAAGAGACTTACTGAAATTGTTACTAAGGAGTGGGATAGACCCGGTGTGCCGTTCTCACCCCCTCCGATATTTAGAAAGATGTTTCCAATAGACGCCACCACACGGGACTTATGGCAAACGGTCCCTAAGGTGGAGGGAGCAGTTTCTACTTTAGCTAAGCGTACCACTATCCCGGTGGAGGATAGCTGTGCCTTTTCAGATCCAATGGATAAAAAGTTAGAGGGTTACCTTAAGAAAATGTTTGTTCAACAAGGTTTTATATTGCAACCTCTTGCATGCATTGCGCCTGTCACGGCTGCAGCAGCATTTTGGTTTGAGTCTCTGGAAGAGACACTTGAATCAGCTCCATTAGATGAGATTACACACAAGCTTAAAGCCCTTAAGTTAGCTAACTCATTTATTTCAGATGCCGTAGTACATTTAACTAAACTTACGGCTAAGAATTCCGGATTCGCCATTCAGGCACGCAGAGCACTGTGGCTAAAATCCTGGTCAGCTGACGTTACTTCTAAATCTAAATTGCTTAATATACCTTTCAAAGGGCAGACCTTATTCGGGCCCGGGTTGAAAGAAATTATCGCTGACATTACAGGAGGTAAAGGCCATGCCCTGCCTCAAGACAGAGCCAAACCTAAGGCTAGACAGTCTAATTTTCGTTCCTTTCGTAATTTCAAAGCAGGAGCAGCATCAACTTCCTCTGCACCAAAACAGGAAGGAGCTGTTGCTCGCTACAGACAAGGCTGGAGACCTAACCAGTCCTGGAACAAGGGCAAGCAGGCCAGGAAACCTGCTGCTGCCCCTAAGACAGCATGAATCGAGGGCCCCCGATCCGGGAACGGATCTAGTGGGGGGCAGACTTTCTCTCTTCGCCCAGGCTTGGGCAAGAGATGTCCAGGATCCCTGGGCGTTAGAGATCATATCTCAGGGATACCTTCTAGACTTCAAATTCTCTCCCCCAAGAGGGAGATTTCATCTGTCAAGGTTGTCAACAAACCAAATAAAGAAAGAGGCGTTTCTACGCTGCGTACAAGATCTTTTATTAATGGGAGTGATCCATCCGGTTCCGCGGTCGGAACAAGGACAAGGGTTTTACTCAAATCTGTTTGTGGTTCCCAAAAAAGAGGGAACTTTCAGGCCAATCTTGGATTTAAAGATCCTAAACAAATTCCTAAGAGTTCCATCGTTCAAAATGGAAACTATTCGGACAATTTTACCCATGATCCAAAAGGGTCAGTACATGACCACAGTGGATTTAAAGGATGCTTACCTTCACATACCGATTCACAAAGATCTTTACCGGTATCTAAGGTTTGCCTTTCTAGACAGGCATTACCAGTTTGTAGCTCTTCCATTCGGATTGGCTACGGCTCCGAGAATCTTCACAATGGTTCTGGGTGCTCTTCTGGCGGTACTAAGACCGCGAGGAATTGCGGTAGCTCCGTACCTAGACGACATTCTGATACAAGCTTCAAGCTTTCAAACTGCCAAGTCTCATACAGAGTTAGTACTGGCATTTCTAAGGTCGCATGGATGGAAGGTGAACGAAAAGAAGAGTTCTCTCTTTCCACTCACAAGAGTTCCCTTCTTGGGGACTCTTATAGATTCTGTAGAAATGAAGATTTACCTGACAGAAGACAGGTTAACAAAGCTTCAAAATGCATGCCGTGTCCTTCATTCCATTCAACACCCGTCAGTAGCTCAATGCATGGAGGTGATCGGCTTAATGGTAGCAGCAATGGACATAGTACCCTTTGCACGCCTACATCTCAGACCGCTGCAATTGTGCATGCTAAGTCAGTGGAATGGGGATTACTCAGACTTGTCCCCTACTCTGAATCTGGATCAAGAGACCAGAAATTCTCTTCTATGGTGGCTTTCTCGGCCACATCTGTCCAGGGGGATGCCATTCAGCAGGCCGGACTGGACAATTGTAACAACAGACGCCAGCCTACTAGGTTGGGGCGCTGTCTGGAATTCTCTGAAGGCTCAGGGACAATGGAATCAGGAGGAGAGTCTCCTACCAATAAACATTCTGGAATTGAGAGCAGTTCTCAATGCCCTTCTGGCTTGGCCCCAGTTAACAACTCGGGGGTTCATCAGTTTTCAGTCGGACAACATCACGACTGTAGCTTACATCAACCATCAGGGAGGGACAAGAAGCTCCCTAGCAATGATGGAAGTATCAAAGATAATTCGCTGGGCAGAGTCTCACTCTTGCCACCTGTCAGCAATCCACATCCCGGGAGTGGAGAACTGGGAGGCGGATTTCTTAAGTCGTCAGACTTTTCATCCGGGGGAGTGGGAACTTCATCCGGAGGTCTTTGCCCAAATACTTCG
Source organism: Bombina bombina (assembly GCF_027579735.1). Classification (NCBI taxonomy): domain Eukaryota; kingdom Metazoa; phylum Chordata; class Amphibia; order Anura; family Bombinatoridae; genus Bombina; species Bombina bombina. Next base: position 38,894,158 of record NC_069501.1, read on the forward strand.
ACGTTGGGGCAAACCAGAGATAGATCTCATGGCGTCTCGACAGAACGCCAAGCTTCCTCGTTACGGGTCCAGATCCAGGGATCCGGGAGCGGTTCTGATAGATGCTTTGACAGCACCTTGGACCTTCGGGATGGCTTATGTGTTTCCACCCTTCCCGATGCTTCCTCGATTGATTGCCAGAATCAAACAGGAGAGAGCATCAGTGATTCTAATAGCGCCTGCATGGCCACGCAGGACTTGGTATGCAGATCTAGTGGACATGTCATCCTGTCCACCTTGGTCGCTACCTCTGAAACAGGACCTTCTGATCCAGGGTCCCTTCAAACATCAAAATCTAATTTCTCTGAAGCTGACTGCTTGGAAATTGAACGCTTGATTTTATCAAAACGTGGTTTTTCTGAGTCAGTTATTGATACCTTAATACAGGCTAGGAAGCCTGTTACCAGAAAGATTTACCATAAGATATGGCGCAAATACTTATATTGGTGCGAATCCAAGAGTTACTCATGGAGTAAGGTTAGGATTCCGAGGATATTGTCTTTTCTACAAGAAGGTTTAGAAAAGGGTTTATCCGCTAGTTCCTTAAAGGGACAGATTTCAGCTCTGTCCATTCTTTTACACAAACGTCTGTCAGAAGTTCCGGACGTTCAAGCTTTTTGTCAGGCTTTAGCTAGGATCAAGCCTGTGTTTAAAACTGTTGCTCCACCATGGAGTTTGAACTTAGTTCTTAATGTTTTACAGGGGGTTCCGTTTGAACCCCTTCATTCCATTGATATCAAGTTGTTATCTTGGAAAGTTCTGTTTTTAATGGCGATTTCCTCGGCTCGAAGAGTCTCTGAGTTATCTGCCTTACATTGTGATTCTCCTTATCTGATTTTTCATTCAGACAAGGTAGTTCTGCGTACTAAACCTGGGTTCCTACCTAAGGTGGTCACTAACAGGAATATCAATCAAGAGATTGTGGTTCCATCTTTGTGTCCTAATCCTTCTTCGAAAAAGGAACGTCTGCTACACAATCTAGATGTAGTCCGTGCCCTGAAATTTTATCTACAGGCAACTAAGGATTTTCGACAAACGTCTTCCCTGTTTGTCGTTTATTCTGGTCAGAGGAGAGGTCAAAAAGCTTCGGCTACCTCTCTCTCCTTTTGACTTCGTAGCATAATACGGTTAGCCTATGAGACTGCTGGACAGCAGCCTCCTGAAAGAATTACAGCACATTCTACTAGAGCTGTGGCTTCCACTTGGGCCTTTAAGAATGAGGCTTCTGTTGAACAGATTTGCAAGGCTGCAACTTGGTCTTCTCTTCATACTTTTTCCAAATTTTACAAATTTGACACTTTTGCTTCTTCGGAGGCTGTTTTTGGGAGAAAGGTTCTTCAGGCAGTGGTTCCTTCCGTATAAAGAGCCTGCCTGTCCCTCCCGTCATCCGTGTACTTTAGCTTTGGTATTGGTATCCCATAAGTAATGGATGATCCGTGGACTGGATACACTTAACAAGAGAAAACATAATTTATGCTTACCTGATAAATTTATTTCTCTTGTAGTGTATCCAGTCCACGGCCCGCCCTGTCACTTTAAGGCAGGTCATTTTTCCATTAAACTACAGTCACCACTGCACCCTATGGTTTTCCTTTCTCTGCATGTTTTCGGTCGAATGACTGGTAATGGCAGTTAGGGGAGGAGCTATATAGCAGCTCTGCTGGGTGAATCCTCTTGCACTTCCTGTTGGGGAGGAGTTAATATCCCATAAGTAATGGATGATCCGTGGACTGGATACACTACAAGAGAAATAAATTTATCAGGTAAGCATAAATTATGTTTTTTAGCTAACAACTTCTCCCATTCTGATCAAACCCTTGCATATGCCTTCCATGAACTAGTAACCAAGGAATACCTCACCAGGTTGGCAAGTCCTCCATGCCAAGGCTCCACAACCACTCTGGGTAATCCTTTTCCACTTTGTCTGCCTGAGGAGCCAGCTCCCAAAAGCGCTAAACTGCAAACGAGAAATGGCATCAGCAATAGAATTACTCACACCAGGAATATGCCTTGCTCTTCTCATCACATTCTTAATAACCTGATGACAGGAGGAGAGGATGCAGATAAAGTGTTAATCACTGTCACTACCCCATTGTTATCTGTATGGAACAACACTGATTTGTCACGAAAACTCTCCCCCATACAAAGGATGACACCACAATAGGAAATAATTCCAAGAAAACCAGGTTATTGACCAGACCAACCTCCTTCCATACTGTGGGCCACTCATTTGCACACCAAACCTTTCCAAAACTAGCACCAAATCCCACACCATTCATGACATAAAATTCTTAGTGACTGAATCAACATTGAACCATTAAAATCATTAAAAAAAATTCCAACCAGACCCGCGAATATTTAATATTTCTTGAGTTCCTCTTTAAGTCGTACAAAATAATGTGGGCATCGGGCTCTCGATGGGGATAATGCGACAAAGTTAAACTTCCCCAACAAAGATTGCAAGTTCTTCAGTTACATTTGAAGCAGACAAATTGACTGAATACACACCTGCAGGTCCAAAACTTTGTCCTCTTGAAGCCTGCACTCCATTAAGTTCAAATCTAAAGTAATTCCCAAAAAACTAATTACCGTAGTTGGACCCTTCCAATTTTTCAAAAGCAATAGGAACACCAAATTCCTCTGCCATTCTGTAAGAAACACAGTCCACCAGGAGGAGGCAAAAAATACCCAACATACAAAGAGATTTTAATCCCTCCCACTTCCCTGTACACTCCTCCAGTCTTATTTTTTTCCTACCCAGAAGAAGGTGAAAATTTGAAGTGCTTAAAGGGACATGAAACCCAAAAATTTTCTTTTATGATTTAGACAGGACATACAATTTTAAACAACGTTCCAATTTACTTGTATTATTTCATTTGCTTCCTTCTCTTGTTATCCTTTGCTGAAATGTTTATCTAGGAAAGCTCAGTAGCTGCAAAGAACCTAGGTTCCAGCTGCTGATTGGTAGCTGCGTATATATACAGATTGTCATTGCCTCACCCATTTGTTCAGTTAGAAAACAGTAGTGCATCGCTGCTCATTCAACAAGTCATACCAAGAGAATAAAGCAAATTTGATAATATAAGTAAATTAGAAAGTTGTTTAAAATGCTATATTCTACCTAAATCATGAAAGAGAATTTTGGGGTTTCAGGTCCCATTAAGATTCTTCATTTATAGGGGTTCTCAGATCTATGTGAGACCCATTCTCCCACTCACAAAGCGGGGAATGGGACAGAGGGGTTACAGAAGTTAATTTGGCAGTGAGAGTAATTCATGACAAACATAAAAAAAGAGAAAAACATCCATAATATACCTGGATGTTAAAGAATGACAAGGCTGCACTCAGGTACCCAATTTTTTAGCCATTTATTAAGACCTCTTCACTCCAAATCAAAACCACCAAAATACAATAATATGTGCAAAATATAATAACATAAGCAACCAGGCCTGGAAAAAAATAAAGTATCAAATACACTGAAAATATGCTGGAAATGGAAGAAACACCTTCAGGCTAAAATGGAGCACACGAGTGTAAAACACTATCTACTATAAATCACAAATAGCAACAGTTTCCTAAACAGCCTGTCTGTAATGAGGTGGAATGTTCAAGAAAGTAACACACTGTTGCTCATGAACTGCAATGTTCCCCTCGGTCATTGCCATCCGCCCTTCATAGCAGCATATGGTGCCAATAGAATGCGAGCTCAATCCTATTGGCTGATTGGTTCAGCCAATAGGATTAAAGCTCAATCCTATTGGTTGATTGGATCAGCCAATAGAATTTATTCCCCTTTAATTCCTATTGGCTAATAGAATTCTATCAGCCAATCGGAATGTAAGGGACGCCATCTTGGATGATGTCACTTAAAGGGAACCTTCAGTGTACAGCGGCGATCGTATGAAGAGGATGCTCCGCGCCGGATGTCTTGAAGGTGGGCCCGCTCCGCACCGGATGGATGAAGATAGAAGATGCCGTCCGGATGAAGTCTTCTGCCCGCTTGGATGAAGACTTCGCTGGCTGGATGAGGATGGATGTTCGGACTTCCAAAACTGTAAGTGGCTCTTCGGGGGTTAGTGTTAGGTTTTATTAAGGGTTTTTTGGGTGGGTTTTATTTTTAGCTTAGGGTTTGGGCACTTGGTAAAAGAGCTGAATGCCCTTTTAAGGGCAAAGAAAAAGAGCTAAATGCCCTTTTAAAGGCAATGCCCATCCAAATGCCCTTTTCAGGGCAATGGTAAGCTTAGGTTTATTTAAGGGCTATTGGCAGTTTAGTTTAGGCTAGGGGGTTTATTTAACAAGGGCCGAATGGCCCCTGTTCACCTTGTTTCCGCTGCGCCTTAACTCATACACCGCCTCTGAGGCGGCGTATAGCAATCCGCCCGATCATGTACGCGAATCTGCAGGGGGCGGTGTTGCACCAGCAGTTCACAAGAACTGCTGGTGCAATGATAAATGCCGACAGCTTATGCTGTTGGCATTTATCGATGTGCAGCGGACATGGTTCGCTATTGCAGATCATGTCCGTCCCCACAATGGTAAATGGGGGCCTTGGTTTTTTTTATTTCGGGAGGGCTTTTTTATTTTGATAGGGCTATTAGATTAGGAGTAATTCGTTTTTATTTTTGATAATTTGTTTTTTATTTTGTGTAATTTAGTGTTTATTTTTTTTTGTAATATAGTACATAGTATTTTATTAATTTAAGGTATTTAATTTTATTGTAATGTTAGGTGTTAGTGTAAGGCAGGTTAGGTTTTATTTTACAGGTAAGTAAAAAAAATACTTAGATAGCTACAATATAACTAATAGTTATATTGTAGCTAGCTTAAGTTTTATTTTACAGGTAAGTTTGTATTTAGTTTTAAATAGGAATTATTTAGGTAATAATTGTAAGGTTTATTTATCTTTATTTTAATTATATTTAAGTTAGGGGGTTGTTAGGGTTAGACTTAGGGTAACGTTAGGGTTACGTTATGGTTAGGTTTAGGGGTTAATATATTTATGTAGTGATGTGGGAGGCCAGAGGTTTAATTTAGTATATTTCATTGTGAGGGGCTTGCGGTTTAGTGGTTGATAGGTTTATTATAGCGGCTTTGTGGGCAGACGGCAGATTATGGGTTAATAATATTTAAGTAGTGTTTGCAATGCGGGAGGGCGGTGCTTTAGGGGTTAGTAGGTTTATTATAGTGGTGAAGATGTCGGGGAGCGGTTGAATAGGGGTTAATAAATTTTAATAGTGGCGGCGATGTCCAGAGTGGCAGATTAGGGGTTAATAATTTTATTATAGTGTTTGCGGTGTGGGAGGGCCTTGTTTTAGGGGTTAATAGGTAGTGTATGGGTGTTGGTGTATGTTTTAACACTTTAGTTATGAGTTTTATGTTACAGCTTTGTAGCGTAAAACTCATAACTACTGACTTCAGATGGCGGTATGGATCTTGTAGTGTTAGGCTGTACCGCTCACTTTTTGGCCACCCAGGGAAACTCGTGATACCGGCGCTATGGAAGTCCCATTGAAAAAGGACTTTTTTAAAGTGCGGTACTGATGTTGCGTGACGGCCAAAAAGGTGTGCGGTACAGCTATACCTACAAGACTCGTAATATTAGCGTTAGTGAAAAAGCAACGTTATGAGCCATAATGATGCTTTTTCACTCATAACGCACAACTCGTAATCTGGCTGACTGTATTTCAGAAGCAAGTTCTGTATCACAATAGTGTTATCTTGCTCTAGATTAGGAATTTCCACACTAAATTATCTTGCACCTAGTTAGGGTTAGAATGACAGAATATATAGTGTTATTTCAGCAATAGGGATGTGATGACGTTGCCCTTTCCAATCTATATGAACATTTTGTGAGCTAGGAAAATAAGATTTGAATGTTTTATTAACAATTTGAGAAATGACGTTATAAAAAGTGCTATTAGTGCCATTTTCAGTTGTAAAAAGCAGACAAGCAAAGGTGCCAGTAGTCCTTTAAAAAGGACAACAGGGGTGCAAGGGAGGAGACTATGTAGGATTTAAAAGCTAGCAATGGATCCAGGAAAACATTTGATGAAGCCCCAGTGCCAGCCCAGCATAAATGGAGGGACCAAACGCGTCATGTCTGCCGCTCAAGGAACCAGTGTTATTTACCAGTAACCTGGCCTTGGGAACTCTGCTCTTCTGATGTCCCTCTGATCCACCATATGCTGCTATGAACGGCGGATAACAATGACCGAGACGTTCTGGAATAGAAGTACCAGGATATATATGTGAGTCCGGTCCTCCTACATGATTGAAAGCCGCATCGGGGAGATCAGAGATTGTTTATGTGGGATCCGGATCAGCAAGTATCTATGAAAAGTGCTGCTGCATTTGCATCAATAGTAATTTTGGAGCGTGTTACTAGACTGTGTGCTCCTAACCTCTGTGCACAGCTGATCTTGCTACTGAGCAAATGGGACCATTGCAGTTCATGAGCAACAGTGTGTTACTTTCTTGAACATTCCACCTCATTACAGACAGATGGGCTGTTTAGGAAACTGTTGCTATTTGTGATTTATAGTAGAGAGTGTTTTACACTCGTGTGCTCCATTTTAGCCTGAATGTGTTTCTTCCATTTCCAGCATATTTTCAGTGTATTTGATACTTTATTTTTTTCCAGGCTTGGTTGCTTATGTTATTATATTTTGCACATATTATTGTATTTTGTAGTGAAGGGGTCTTAATAAATGGTATAAAATGTGTGTACCTGAGTGCAGCCTTGTCATTCTTTAACATCCAGGTGAATTATGGATGTTGTTCTCTTTTTATGTTTGTCATGAACTAGCTTATGACTGCTTGCACCATTTAGGTTTCCTATAATATTTGGTTTGAGTGCACCAATCAGTGTGTTAATATTTGTCACATGTCTGCCTCAGGTGTTGCTATTCGCCATACATTAGCAATGTTTCACATAGCCTCAGAACATATCACACTGTACAGACAGGATTTATAGCACTAGCACAGCTGCGGGAACACGATTGTCACTTTATGGTGCACTGCCTCTTTAAATTAGTTGGCTAAAGGATTTTTATTGACTTCCAAAAGCTCTGGCCACTGTGCGCTAGCAGGTGCATCGCCTACTACTTATCTCACTTGGGGTAAGATATAAGTTTATTATTGGAGTATGTTTTCATCAGGGTGTAATTTATAACCTCTATACATGCTGAGTGCCCTCCCTCTCTACACTGATTCTTTTTTTTACCAGGAGCTGTTTATTTAACACATTATGGGTTTTATATTCGTCTTTATAACTTAAATTTACTTTATTCTTGTTCATTAAAGACAGTGTCATAAAATGGTGATTATTCTCTGGTGTTACATAAGCTTAAAGGGACATTAAACTGGCGAGTACAACTACAGGAGCGGTTACCACTCACAATGCTATTGTTTTTACTTCCTATGCATGCAGATGTCTTCAAAGTTGTTCTCTAAATTTAACCCCTTACAAGTATCAGTTAGTGAAGCTCTGTATCTTCACACTGGGCGCTGCCATCTTGGAGCATATATTTGTTATGCAACGTTTAAACTGTGCAAAAAAGGTAAAACATTTAATGCTTCTCCCTATTAAGTTCCAAAATACAAATAGAGCGCTATTTAATGCTCCTGCTCGAGCATTAACTGCACTAGAAGTAAGCATTTTGTGCACGTCGGGTTCTGCTCGTATTAAAAGTTGAAAGTAAAAAGTTATCATTCGCTTACTATCCCGGCGTGCATAAAAAGCCGAACTTACATTATTGCGCATGCAAAAACCTATTCCCCTATAGCAGTCAATGGATTAAAAAAGAGGGGGGAAATCCTAACACCCCACTCTCGCGCTAATCTGATCGCATATGCTCAAGTGCGCTAACCCGACATGAAAATACAAATATTTCACATTTCAATGTTCTTCACACACTATTTATTCATAAATTCATATTTCTGTATACAGTATATACATAAACATATTTAGACATTTATATGTATATGGATTGAAAGATTGGTGTATAGGCGCAAAACAGTACTTATAACTGAAAATTAACATTTTACATTCATGATATTAATCAATAAATTAATGCAATAAAAATTATTATTTAAAAAAATGTATGCAATAAAAATTGTATACAAAATATCTAATACACTCTAAAACATATGCATCTAAAAATATATATATAAAGTCCAGTGACTGAAGTCCAAAGAGTAGTTAAAAAGTTCCCACGTGAAAGGAATTGGATAAAAAAATATATTAAAAAATATACACAATATTAAATCTTGTACAAGCATAAGGATTTACAAATCCAAGTATATATATGTTCACCCGTGGATACCCACAAGTAGAGACATGAACATATCTATACACATATATGCAGACCAATTTTTTTTGTATTATCATGAAATAGGAGAATATGGGAATATTTCACATATCCTATATTATAAAAGGCCAAGTGTGTTTGTCTGAAGCCGTCATGCGCAGTAGAGACTGCGCACGAGGACAAACACACCTGGCCTTCTAACTGTCTTCCCCCGGCGTCGCGTGTGATGGAGTGGGCGTGGCCGGCGGGCGTGGTGTGGGCGGGGCCCAGGGGTGGCGTGGGCGTGACTGGGCGGGTCGACCGTGACATGGGCGGGGCCGGGTGCCGGGTGGCTAGGCTGGGCCAGGTGCCGGGTGTGTGGCTGTGCACAGTGAGTAAGACAGAGAGCTCTAAAAAGAAGGGGATAGTGAGAGCAGAAGAGGGGGATAAAGAGAGGGGGGAGAGTGAGCAAAAGAGATTGGGGAGAGTGAGCAAAGGAGAGGGGGGAGATTGCACAAAAGAGGGGGGAGATAGCACAAAAGAGAGGGGGGAGATAGCACAAAAGAGAGGGGGGAGATAGCACAAAAGAGAGGGGGGAGATAGCACAAAAGAGAGGGGGGAGATAGCACAAAAGAGAGGGGGGAGATAGCACAAAAGAGAGGGGGGAGATAGCACAAAAGAGAGGGGGGAGATAGCACAAAAGAGAGGGGGGAGATAGCACAAAAGAGAGGGGGGAGATAGCACAAAAGAGAGGGGGGAGATAGCACAAAAGAGAGGGGGGAGATAGCACAAAAGAGAGGGGGGAGATAGCACAAAAGAGAGGGGGGAGATAGCACAAAAGAGAGGGGGGAGAGTGCACAAAAGAGAGGGGGGAGAGTGCACAAAAGAGAGGGGGGAGAGTGCACAAAAGAGGGGGGAGAGTGCACAAAAGAGAGGGTGGAGAGAGCACAAAAGAGAGGGTGGAGAGAGCACAAAAGAGAGGGTGGAGAGAGCACAAAAGAGAGGGGTGGAGAGAGCACAAAAGAGAGGGGGTGGAGAGAGCACAAAAGAGAGGGGGGAGTGAGCGCAAAAGAGAGGGGGGAGAGAGCGCAAAAGAGAGGGGGGAGAGAGCGCAAAAGAGAGGGGGAGAGAGCGCAAAAGAGAGGGGGGAGAGAGAGAGCAAAAGAGAGGGGGAGAGAGAGAGAGCAAAAGAGAGGGGGAAAAGAGAGGGGAGAAAGAGAGAGCAAAAGAGAGGAGGGAGAGAGAGAGAGCAAAAGAGAGGGGGAGAGAGCACAAAAGAGAGGGGGAGAGAGCGCAAAAGGGAGAGGGGGAGAGAGCGCAAAAGAGAGGGGGGGAGAGAGAGAGCAAAAGAGGGAGAGAGACAACAAAAGAGGGAGAGAGACAGCAAAATAGAGGGGGGGAGAGAGAGCAAAAGAGAGGGGGGAGAGAGCACAAAAGAGAGGGGGGAGAGAGCGCAAAAGGGAGAGGAGGAGAGAGCGCAAAAGAGAGGGGGGAGAGAGAGAGCAAAAGAGAGGGAGAGAGAGAGCAAAAGAGGGAGAGAGACAGCAAAATAGGGAGAGAGACAGCAAAAGAGAGGAGGGGGGAGAGAGAGAGCAAAAGAGAGGGGAGAAAGAGAGAGCAAAAGAGAGGGGGGAGAGAGAGAGCAAAATAGGGAGAGAGACAGCAAAAGAGAGGGGGAGAGAGAGAGCAAAAGAGGGGGGAGAGAGAGCAAAAGAGAGCGGGGAGAGAGAGCAAAAGAGAGGGAGAGACACAGCAAAAGAGGGAGAAAGACAACAAAAGAGGGAGAGAGACAGCAAAAGAGAGGGGGGGAGAGAGAGCAAAAGAGAGGGGGGAGAGAGAGCAAAAGAGAGGGGGAGAGAGCGCAAAAGAGAGGGGGGAGAGAGCGCAAAAGAGAGGGGGGAGAGAGCGCAAAAGAGAGGGGGGAGAGAGCGCAAAAGGGAGAGGGGGGGAGAGAGAGAGCAAAAGAGAGGGGGGAGAGAGAGAGCAAAATAGGGAGAGAGACAGCAAAAGAGAGGAGGGGGAGAGAGAGAGCAAACGAGAGGGGAGAAAGAGAGAGCAAAAGAGGGGGGGGGAGAGAGAGAGCAAAAGAGAGCGGGGAGAGCGAGCAAAAGAGAGGGAGAGAGACAGCAAAAGAGGGAGAAAGACAACAAAAGAGGGAGAGAGACAGCAAAAGAGAGGGGGGGGGGAGAGAGAGCAAAAGAGAGGGGGAGAGAGAGAGCAAAAGAGAGGGGGAAAAGAGAGGGGAGAGAGAGAGAGCAAAAGAGAGGGGAGAAAGAGAGAGCAAAAGAGAGGGGGAGAGAGCACAAAAGAGAGGGGGGAGAGAGCGCAAAAGGGAGAGGGGGAGAGAGCGCAAAAGAGAGGGGGAGAGAGAGAGCAAAAGAGAGGGAGAGAGAGAGCAAAAGAGGGAGAGAGACAGCAAAATAGGGAGAAAGACAACAAAAGAGGGAGAGAGACAGCAAAAGAGAGGGGGGGAGAGAGAGCAAAAGAGGGAGAGAGACAGCAAAATAGGGAGAAAGACAACAAAAGAGGGAGAGAGAGAGCAAAAGAGAGGTGGAAAAGAGAGAGCAAAAGAGAGGGGGGAGAGAGAGAGCAAAAGAGAGGGGGAAAAGAGAGGGGAGAAAGAGAGAGCAAAAGAGAGGGGGGAGAGCAAAAGAGAGGGGAGAAAGAGAGCGCAAAAGAGAGGGGGGAGAGAGCACAAAAGAGAGGGGGGAGAGAGCGCAAAAGGGAGAGGGGGAGAGAGCGCAAAAGAGAGGGGGGAGAGAGAGAGCAAAAGAGAGGGAGAGAGAGAGCAAAAGAGGGACAGAGACAGCAAAATAGGGAGAGAGACAGCAAAAGAGAGGAGGGGAGAAAGAGAGAGCAAAAGAGAGGGGGGAGAGAGCACAAAAGGGAGAGGGGGGAGAGAGAGAGCAAAAGAGAGGGGGGAGAGAGAGAGCAAAATAGGGAGAGAGACAGCAAAAGAGAGGAGGGGGAGAGAGAGAGCAAACGAGAGGGGAGAAAGAGAGAGCAAAAGAGGGGGGAGAGAGCGAGCAAAAGAGAGTGGGGAGAGCGAGCAAAAGAGAGGGAGAGAGACAGCAAAAGAGGGAGAAAGACAACAAAAGAGGGAGAGAGACAGCAAAAGAGAGGGGGGGGGAGAGAGAGCAAAAGAGAGGGGGAGAGAGAGAGCAAAAGAGAGGGGGAAAAGAGAGGGGAGAAAGAGAGAGCAAAAGAGAGGAGGGAGAGAGAGAGAGCAAAAGAGAGGGGAGAAAGAGAGAGCAAAAGAGAGGGGGAGAGAGCACAAAAGAGAGGGGGAGAGAGCGCAAAAGGGAGAGGGGGAGAGAGCGCAAAAGAGAGGGGGAGAGAGAGAGCAAAAGAGAGGGAGAGAGAGAGCAAAAGAGGGAGAGAGACAGCAAAATAGGGAGAAAGACAACAAAAGAGGGAGAGAGACAGCAAAAGAGAGGGGGGGAGAGAGAGCAAAAGAGGGAGAGAGACAGCAAAATAGGGAGAAAGACAACAAAAGAGGGAGAGAGAGAGCAAAAGAGAGGTGGAAAAGAGAGAGCAAAAGAGAGGGGGGAGAGAGAGAGCAAAAGAGAGGGGGAAAAGAGAGGGGAGAAAGAGAGAGCAAAAGAGAGGGGGGAGAGCAAAAGAGAGGGGAGAAAGAGAGCGCAAAAGAGAGGGGGGGAGAGAGCACAAAAGAGAGGGGGGAGAGAGCGCAAAAGGGAGAGGGGGAGAGAGCGCAAAAGAGAGGGGGGAGAGAGAGAGCAAAAGAGAGGGAGAGAGAGAGCAAAAGAGGGACAGAGACAGCAAAATAGGGAGAGAGACAGCAAAAGAGAGGAGGGGAGAAAGAGAGAGCAAAAGAGAGGGGGGAGAGAGCACAAAAGGGAGAGGGGGGAGAGAGAGAGCAAAAGAGAGGGGGGAGAGAGAGAGCAAAATAGGGAGAGAGACAGCAAAAGAGAGGAGGGGGAGAGAGAGAGCAAACGAGAGGGGAGAAAGAGAGAGCAAAAGAGGGGGGAGAGAGCGAGCAAAAGAGAGTGGGGAGAGCGAGCAAAAGAGAGGGAGAGAGACAGCAAAAGAGGGAGAAAGACAACAAAAGAGGGAGAGAGACAGCAAAAGAGAGGGGGGGGGAGAGAGAGCAAAAGAGAGGGGGAGAGAGAGAGCAAAAGAGAGGGGGAAAAGAGAGGGGAGAAAGAGAGAGCAAAAGAGAGGAGGGAGAGAGAGAGAGCAAAAGAGAGGGGAGAAAGAGAGAGCAAAAGAGAGGGGGAGAGAGCACAAAAGAGAGGGGGAGAGAGCGCAAAAGGGAGAGGGGGAGAGAGCGCAAAAGAGAGGGGGAGAGAGAGAGCAAAAGAGAGGGAGAGAGAGAGCAAAAGAGGGAGAGAGACAGCAAAATAGGGAGAAAGACAACAAAAGAGGGAGAGAGACAGCAAAAGAGAGGGGGGGGAGAGAGAGCAAAAGAGGGAGAGAGACAGCAAAATAGGGAGAAAGACAACAAAAGAGGGAGAGAGAGAGCAAAAGAGAGGTGGAAAAGAGAGAGCAAAAGAGAGGGGGGAGAGAGAGAGCAAAAGAGAGGGGGAAAAGAGAGGGGAGAAAGAGAGAGCAAAAGAGAGGGGGGAGAGAGAGCAAAAGAGAGGGGAGAAAGAGAGCGCAAAAGAGAGGGGGGAGAGAGCACAAAAGAGAGGGGGGAGAGAGCGCAAAAGGGAGAGGGGGAGAGAGCGCAAAAGAGGGACAGAGACAGCAAAATAGGGAGAGAGACAGCAAAAGAGAGGAGGGGAGAAAGAGAGAGCAAAAGAGAGGGGGGAGAGAGCACAAAAGGGAGAGGGGGGAGAGAGAGAGCAAAAGAGAGGGGGGAGAGAGAGAGCAAAATAGGGAGAGAGACAGCAAAAGAGAGGAGGGGGAGAGAGAGAGCAAACGAGAGGGGAGAAAGAGAGAGCAAAAGAGGGGGGAGAGAGAGAGCGAGCAAAAGAGAGTGGGGAGAGCGAGCAAAAGAGAGGGAGAGAGACAGCAAAAGAGGGAGAAAGACAACAAAAGAGGGAGAGAGACAGCAAAAGAGAGGGGGGGAGAGAGAGAGCAAAAGAGAGGGGGAAAAGAGAGGGGAGAAAGAGAGAGCAAAAGAGATGAGGGAGAGAGAGAGAGCAAAAGAGAGGGGAGAAAGAGAGAGCAAAAGAGAGGGGGAGAGAGCACAAAAGAGAGGGGGAGAGAGCACAAAAGAGAGGGGGAGAGAGCGCAAAAGAGAGGGGGAGAGAGAGAGCAAAAGAGAGGGAGAGAGAGAGCAAAAGAGAGGGAGAGAGAGAGCAAAAGAGGGAGAGAGACAGCAAAATAGGGAGAAAGACAACAAAAGAGGGAGAGAGACAGCAAAAGAGAGGGGGGGAGAGAGAGCAAAAGAGAGGGGGGAAATAGAGAGCAAAAGAGAGGGGGGAGAGAGAGCAAAAGAGAGGGGGAAAAGAGAGGGGAGAAAGAGAGAGCAAAAGAGAGGGGGGAGAGAGAGAGCAAAAGAGAGGGGAGAAAGAGAGCGCAAAAGAGAGGGGGGAGAGAGTACAAAAGAGAGGGGGGAGAGAGCGCAAAAGGGAGAGGGGGAGAGAGCGCAAAAGAGAGGGGGGAGAGAGAGAGAGCAAAAGAGAGGGAGAGAGAGAGCAAAAGAGGGAGAGAGACAGCAAAATAGGGAGAGAGACAGCAAAAGAGAGGGGGGAGAGAGAGCAAAATAGGGAGAGAGACAGCAAAAGAGAGAAGGGGGAGAGAGAGAGCAAACGAGAGGGGAGAAAGAGAGAGCAAAAGAGGGGGGAGAGAGAGCAAAAGAGAGCGGGGAGAGCGAGCAAAAGAGAGGGAGAGACACAGTAAAAGAGGGAGAAAGACAACAAAAGAGGGAGAGAGACAGCAAAAGAGAGGGGGGGAGAGAGAGCAAAAGAAAGGGGGGAGAGAGAGCAAAAGAGAGGGGAGAAAGAGAGAGTAAAAGAGAGGGGATATAGAGAGAGAGCAAGGGGTGGGACCGCTGTACTGCAAAAAATGGCCCGTGTACACGGGCTTTAGGACTAGTATATGTTATACACTATCCTTTATTTCCCTTTTTATCTTCATCTGAAAGGCCTTTTTAATATTTATGCTAAATTTCCTTCCATTATCGTGGGACCTAGAGTATCAGATGTTGTTGATAATTGCTGAGGACTTCAAATGTGTATAATTTTTTAGGGAGATGTAATGTATGATTAGTTTTAGAAGTTAAAATGTATCCTCTGATGAAGACGGCAGGTATAATCCATAAGTGACCTTTGAAACGCGTTAGGACAAACAATTTTCTTTTTGAGATCCTTGTCCCCTTGACAATACAGCTTATTAACATAAGAACAGATTATGAACTGTTGCTGTTGTTGTTCCTTATAAGAATTTCCTTGTTTGCTGCCGTTTTTTGAATGCCATAACAAACAATATTGATACCTCATATGTAAATTGAGGTTAAAAAGTGTAAGCAAGTTTTACCATTGTTTTAAATTAATAAAATATTAAGGCCTAGATTTGGAGTTCGGCGGTAAAAGGGCTGTTAACGCTCCGCAGGCTTTTTTCTGGCCGCACCATAAAATTAACTCTGGTATCGAGAGTTCAAACAAATGCTGCGTTAGGCTCCAAAAAAGGAGCGTAGAGCATTTTTACCGCAAAAGCAACTCTCGATACCAGAGTTGCTTACGGACGCGGCCGGCCTCAAAAACGTGCTCGTGCACGATTCCCCCATAGGAAACAATGGGGCTGTTTGAGCTGAAAAAAAACCTAACACCTGCAAAAAAGCAGCGTTCAGCTCCTAACGGAGCCCCATTGTTTGCTATGGGGAAACACTTCCTACGTCTGCACCTAACACTCTAACATGTACCCCGAGTCTAAACACCCCTAGCCTTACACTTATTAACCCCTAATCTGCCGCCCCCGCTATCGCTGACCCCTGCATATTTTTTTTAACCCCTAATCTGCCGCTCCGTAAACCGCCGCCACCTACGTTATCCCTATGTACCCCTAATCTGCTGCCCTAACATCGCCGACCCCTATATTATATTTATTAACCCCTAATCTGCCCCCCTCAACGTCGCCGACACCTGCCTACACTTATTAACCCCTAATCTGCCGAGCGGACCTGAGCGCTACTATAATAAAGTTATGAACCCCTAACCCGCCTCACTAACCCTATCATAAATAGTATTAACCCCTAATCTGCCCTCCCTAACATCGCCGACACCTAACTTCAATTATTAACCCCTAATCTGCCGACCGGAGCTCACCGCTATTCTAATAAATGTATTAACCCCTAAATCTAAGTCTAACCCTAACACTAACACCCCCCTAAGTTAAATATAATATTTATCTAACGAAATAAATTAACTCTTATTAAATAACTTATTCCTATTTAAAGCTAAATACTTACCTGTAAAATAAATCCTAATATAGCTACAATATAAATTATAATTATATTATAGCTATTTTAGGATTAATATTTATTTTACAGGCAACTTTGTAATTATTTTAACCAGGTACAATAGCTATTAAATAGTTAAGAACTATTTAATAGTTACCTAGTTAAAATAATAACAAATTTACCTGTAAAATAAATCCTAACCTAAGATATAATTAAACCTAACACTACCCTATCAATAAAATAATTAAATAAGCTACCTACAATTACCTACAATTAACCTAACACTACACTATCAATAAATAAATTAAATACAATTCCTACAAATAAATACAATTAAATAAACTAGCTAAAGTACAAAAAATAAAAAAGAACTAAGTTACAGAAAATAAAAAAATATTTACAAACATAATAAAAATGTTACAACAATTTTAAACTAATTACACCTACTCTAAGCCCCCTAATAAAATAACAAAGCCCCCCAAAATGAAAAATTCCCTACCCTATTCTAAATTAAAAAAGTTACAAGCTCTTTTACCTTACCAGCCCTGAACAGGGCCCTTTGCGGGGCATGCCCCAAGAATTTCAGCTCTTTTGCCTGTAAAAGAATAAATACAATACCCCCCCCCCCCAACATTACAACCCACCACCCACATACCCCTAATCTAACCCAAACCCCCCTTAAATAAACCTAACACTAAGCCAATCGGAATTAAGGTAGGAATTTTCTGATTGGCTGATGGAATCAGCCAATCAGAATCTAGTTCAATCCGATTGGCCGATCCAATCAGCCAATCAGATTGAGCTCGCATTCTATTGGCTGATCGGAACAGCCAATAGAATGCGAGCTCAATCTGATTGGCTGATTGGATCAGCCAATCGGATTGAACTTGATTCTGATTGGCTGATTCCATCAGCCAATCAGAAAATTCCTACCTTAATTCCGATTGGCTGATAGAATCCTATCAGCCAATCGGAATTCGAGGGACGCCATCTTGGATGACGTCCCTTAAAGGAACAGTCATTCGTCGTTCAGTCGTCGGTCCGGATGGATGTTCCGCGCTGGAGGTCTTCAGGATCCTGCCGCTTCGCTCCGGATGGAAGACCATAGAAGATGCCGCCTGGATGATGACTTCAATCGGATGGAAGATCCTCTTCTGCCCCGCTTGGATGAAGACTTTGACCGGATCATGGACCTCTTCAGCCCCCGCTTGGGCTTGGATCAGGACATCGGAGGAGCTCTTCAGGACGGATCGGTGAACCTGGTATGGTGAAGACAAGGTAGGAAGATCTTCAGGGGCTTAGTGTTAGGTTTATTTAAGGGGGGGTTGGGTTAGATTAGGGGTATGTGGGTGGTGGGTTGTAATGTTGGGGGGGGGGGGTATTGTATTTATTCTTTTACAGGCAAAAGAGCTGAAATTCTTGGGGCATGCCCCGCAAAGGGCCCTGTTCAGGGCTGGTAAGGTAAAAGAGCTTGTAACTTTTTTAATTTAGAATAGGGTAGGGAATTTTTTATTTTGGGGGGCTTTGTTATTTTATTAGGGGGCTTAGAGTAGGTGTAATTAGTTTAAAATTGTTGTAATATTTTTATTATGTTTGTAAATATTTTTTTATTTTCTGTAACTTAGTTCTTTTTTATTTTTTGTACTTTAGCTAGTTTATTTAATTGTATTTATTTGTAGGAATTGTATTTAATTTATTTATTGATAGTGTAGTGTTAGGTTAATTGTAGGTAATTGTAGGTAGTTTATTTAATTATTTTATTGATAGGGTAGTGTTAGGTTTAATTATAACTTAGGTTAGGATTTATTTTACAGGTAAATTTGTAATTATTTTAACTATTTTAGCTATTAAATAGTTCTTAACTATTTAATAGCTATTGTACCTGGTTAAAATAATTACAAAGTTGCCTGTAAAATAAATATTAATCCTAAAATAGCTATAATATAATTATAATTTATATTGTAGCTATATTAGGATGTATTTTACAGGTAAGTATTTAGCTTTAAATAGGAATCATTTATTTAATAAGAGTTAATTTATTTCGTTAGATAAAAATTATATTTAAGTTAGGGGGGTGTTAGTGTTAGGGTTAGACTTAGCTTTAGGGGTTAATACATTTATTAGAATAGCGGTGAGCTCCGGTCGGCAGATTAGGGGTTAATAATTGAAGTTAGGTGTCGGCGATGTTAGGGAGGGCAGATTAGGGGTTAATACTATTTATGATAGGGTTAGTGAGGCGGGTTAGGGGTTAATTACTTTATTATAGTAGCGCTCAGGTCCGCTCGGCAGATTAGGAGTTAATAAGTGTAGGCAGGTGTCGGCGACGTTGAGGGGGCAGATTAGGGGTTAATAAATATAATATAGGGGTCGGCGATGTTAGGGGCAGCAGATTAGGGGTACATAGGGATAACGTAGGTGGCGGCGATTTGCGGTCGGAAGATTAGGGGTTAATTATTTTAAGTAGCTGGCGGCGACGTTGTGGGGGGCAAGTTAGGGGTTAATAAATGTAATACAGGGGTCGGCGGGGTTAGGGGCAGCAGATTAGGGGTACATAAGTATAACGTAGGTGGCGGTCGGCAGATTAGGGGTTAAAAATTTTAATCGAGTGGCGGCGGTGTGGGGGGAGCTCGGTTTAGGGGTACATAGGTAGTTTATGGGTGTTAGTGTACTTTAGGGTACAGTAGTTAAGAGCTTTATAAACCGGTGTTAGCCAGAAAGCTCTTAACTCCTGCTATTTTCAGGCGGCTGGAGTTTTGTCGTTAGAGCTCTAACGCTCACTGCAGAAACGACTCTAAATACCGGCGTTAGAAAGATCCCATTGAAAATATAGGCTACGCAAATGGCGTAGGGGGATCTGCGGTATAGAAAAGTCGCGGCTGAAAAGTGAGCGTTAGACCCTTTAATCACTGACTCCAAATACCAGCGGGCGGCCAAAACCAGCGTTAGGAGCCTCTAACGCTGGTTTTCACGGCTACCGCCGAACTCCAAATCTAGGCCTAAGTGTGCTGTATAAAAACAATATTGCACTATTTGTTGCTTTGATTTTCCTCTCTTCATATCGATTCTAAATGGCATTGCAACTAATCTGAGGGAACAAACAAGGAGGAAATCTTTCTCTTTGAGGCTTTGAAAGAAGTGGATCTACACGTATATACACGGAGCCAATGACTAGAGACAACCAACTACTTAACAATCTGTGCGGCACTTACCTCATTTTAATTGAGGTAGTTTCTTGTAAGTAGGAAGTTTATCTACCACTACTGGTCTCTGTGGGCACACCAACTTACTTGGAGTTTATTTTATCTAATTCCTTTCACGTGGGAACTTTTTAACTACTCTTTGGACTTCAGTCACTGGACTTTATTTTTATATACTGTATATATTTTTAGATGCATATGTTTTAGAGTGTATTAGATATTTTGTATACAATTTTTATTGCATTCATTTTTTGAAATAATAATTTTTATTGCATTAATTTATTGATTAATATCATGAATGTAAACTGATTAATTTTCAGTTATAAATACTGTTTTGCGCCTATACACCAATCTTTCAATCCATTTTTTGTTTAACAGACTTTGTATTTTTGGTAGCGGGGGCCACTAAAAATACCTGGTCAGGTAACATAGGCAGCATCGCAGAGCTTATTAATAATTATTTACAAAAGAACTTACACTGTCCTCAAGGCGCTGTTATTTCCATTTCTTTTTATTCATTTATATGTATATATGTCTATTTTTTTTAATAAATTTCGGCTAGATTACAAGTTTTGCGCTATACCTGGTGCGTAAATAACGCAATAAAATTATCGCTATCGCCCTTTCCATAGTGCTGCCATTACGAGTTAATGAAAAACCTCCTTGTGCTGTCCTTTAAGCTCCATACCGCACAAAAAACAAGGGCTGAGTTTACATGCTCGTGCATGTTTTCCCCCATAGACCTCAATGGGGAGAAAGTGTTAGAAAAAAAACTAACACCTGCGATTGCGGAATGGCAAATTGCTGTAACACAGCCCCATTGATGTCTATTGGGGGAAAGAAAGTTACATTTAAACCTAACACCCTAACATAAACCCCTAGTTTAAATACCCCTAATCTGACGCAGCCCCCTGACATCGCTGACACTAAATAAACCTACTAACCCCTAAACCGCCGGCCCCCCACATTGCAACTAATAAATAAACCTATTGACCCTTAAACCGCCAGCCCCCCACATTGTAACTAATAAACTAAACCTATTAACCCCTAAACCGCTGGACCCCCCACATTGTAACTAATAAACTAAACCTATAAACCTCTAAACCGCCAGACCTCCACATCGCAAAACATTAAATTAAACTATTAACCCCTAAACCTAACACCCCCTAACTTTAAATTAAAAGTTACAATATAACTATCTTTAAATAAATAAAAACTTACCTGTGAAATAAAAAAATAACATTAAACTATAAATTAACCCACATACAGAGAGAAGTGCACTCACAGGAACGAACAACTGGCTCAATACCATTGTTAGCCTGTTCTATGGCGATTTACCATCTGGGTGCAACTTTTTAGCCCAGTAATGCTTTTCACAGAGTGGAACTTTCCTGTAGCATATCAGTCTGATCCCGCCTATTACGGTCAGTCCAGCGCCGAAATACCAGGCAATTCCTCTCTGAACAAGGAACACAGCAACCCCAGACGATCGTTTCGGCCTTCATTGGGCCTCGTCAGTGAGGTGTAGCCATATTCCTCTAAGCACACTGAGCAAGGAGTCCACGTCTGGTTGCCCCTTTTTCCCATAGGGAGACTAAATACATACAGAGAGAAATGCACTCACAGGAACGAACAACTGGCTCAATACCATTGTTAGCCTGTTCTATGGTGATTTACCACCTGGGTGCAACTTTTTAGCCCAGTAATGATTTTCACAGAGTGGAACTTTCCTGTAGCATATCAGTCTGATCCTGCCTATTACGGTCAGTCCAGCGCCGAAATACCAGGAAATTCCTCTCTGAACAAGGAACACAGCAACCCAAGACGATCGTTTCGGCCTTCATTGGGCCTCGTCAGTGAGGTGTAGCCATATTCCTCTAAGCACACTGAGCAAGGAGTCCACGTCTGGTTGCCCCTTTTTCCCAGTCAGGATCAGACTGATATGCTTCAGGAAAGTTTTTCTCTGTGAAAGGCACATGTTGAGCAAAAAGAGGCTGCTTCTTGGGTGGTAACTAGCCATAGAACAAGCTATTATGCTATTGTTCGTTTCCAGGTTGAGCGCTTCTCTCTTTTTATTTATGCAAATTATGACATTTTAGGAAGTCTCCCTAAGTGTGATGCGGGAATCCAGACGTGGACCCGTTGCTCAGTGTGCCTAGAGGGATATGGCTGCACCTCACTGACGAGGCCCACACTAGGCCGAAACATACGTCTGGGGTTTTGCTGTTTCTCTCGTTCAGAGAAGGATTGCCTGGTATTTCGGGGCTGGATTGTACTTTGAAGTCAGGATCAGACTGATATGCTTCAGGAAAGTTTTTCTCTGTGAAAGGCACATGTTGAGCAAAAAGAGGCTGCTTCTTGGGTGGTAACTAGCCATAGAACAAGCTATTATGCTATTGTTCGTTTCCAGGTTGAGCGCTTCTCTCTTTTTATTTATGCAAATTATGACATTTTAGGAAGTCTCCCTAAGTGTGATGCGGGAATCCAGACGTGGACCCGTTGCTCAGTGTGCCTAGAGGGATATGGCTGCACCTCACTGACGAGGCCCACACTAGGCCGAAACATACGTCTGGGGTTTTGCTGTTTCTCTCGTTCAGAGAAGGATTGCCTGGTATTTCGGGGCTGGATTGTACTTTGAAGTCAGGATCAGACTGATATGCTTCAGGAAAGTTTTTCTCTGTGAAAGGCACATGTTGAGCAAAAAGAGGCTGCTTCTTGGGTGGTAACTAGCCATAGAACAAGCTATTATGCTATTGTTCGTTTCCAGGTTGAGCGCTTCTCTCTTTTTATTTATATAAATTAACCTAACATACACCTAGATTTTTGCGTTCCGGTTTTAACGCTGAAAAAATGGCCATTTCAGTGTAAAAACTGGAGCGCAGCCATTACGAGTCTTGTCGGTATATACCGCAAGCATTTTAGCCAAGCATTTTAGCCTGTAACGCTACGTCAGTCCTGCACTCAAAAAAATGACGTTTTTGCGTGGGATTTCCATAGCGCTGCCATTACAAGTTGTGCGTTGAGGCTAAAAAGCTTGCGTTACAGCTTATACCTACAAGATCCGTTCTGCAATCTTAGACCAGTAGTTATGCAACAAAACTGTTACACAAAACTCATAACTAAAATGTTGCAAAGTACACTAACACCCATAAACTAACTATTAACCCCTAAGCCAAGGCCCTCCCACATCGTAAATACTATATTAAATTTATTAACCCCTAATCTGCCGCTCCCGACATTGCCGTCACTAATAAAATGTATTAACCCCTATTCCGCCGCTCCCCGACATCGCCAACACTAAATAAAGTTATTAACCCCTAAACCTCTGGCCTCCCACATCACTGCCACTAAATAAACCTATTAACCCCTAAACCGCCAGCCCCCCACATCACAAAAAACAAAATTAAACTATTAACCCTTAAACCTAACAACCCCCTAACTTTATATTAAAATTACAATATCCCTATCATAAAATAAATAAAAATTTACCTGTGAATTTAAAAAAACCTAAGTTTAAACTATATATTAAACTTACATTACTATTATACTAAAATTTAAAATAACTACAAATTAAACACACTAAATTACACATTAATAGTTTAATTTAGTTTTTTGCGATGTGGGGGGCTGTCGGTTTAGGGGTTAATAGGTTTATTTAGTGGCAGTGATGTGGGAGGCCAGAGGTTTAGGGGTAAATAACTTTATTTTTGGCGACGATGTCGGGGAGAGACGGGATAGGGGTTAATCATTTTATTATTGTGTGGGCGATGTTGGGGTGCGGGGGAATAGGGGTTAATAACTTTCTTATAGTGGCGGCGATGTCGGGGAGCGGTGGAATAGGGGTTAATACCTTTATTTAGATGTCGGCGATGTCGGGAGCGGCAGATTAAGGGTTAATACCTTTATTTAGGTGTCGGCAATGCTGGGGCAGCAGATTAGGGGTGTTTAGAATTGGGGTTTATGTTAGGGTGTTAGGTTTAAACGTAACTTTTTTTCCCCATAGACATCAATGGGGTTGCGCTACAGAGCTTTTTTTTCCTGCAGTTCCGGTGTCCCCATGATGTCTATGGGGAAAGTGTGCACGAGCATGTCAAATCAGCGCTTGGATTTTGTGCGGTATGGAGCTTATTGCAACCATATCGCACACACATGGCAGCTTTTCTGAAACTTGTAATGGCAGCGCTATGGAGGGTGAAATAACACAACTTTTGTTGCGTTCGTTTAGCACCCTCTATGGCGCAAAACTTGTAATCTAGGTGATAACTATTCTAATAAAATAAAAAAACTACCAATTTAAAAAAAAAACTAAATTACTAATTTTAAATGAACCTAAAAATACGAAAAATAAAAAAACTAAGATTACAAAAAATAAACGAAATTATAAAAAAAAAACACCTAATCTAATAGCCCTATAAAAATAAAAAGCCCCCCGAAATAAAAACACCTAAACAGCTCTAAAATATTAAAATATTACAAAGTACCCCCCCACAATAAAAAATCTAAGTCTAACTAAAACCTAAGATACTCATTGCCCCTAAAGGGGCATTCAGCTCTTTTACAGTGCCCATTCCTAATCTAAAAAAAAAAAAAATAACTCCAGAAAATCTACTCATGGTTCCTGAAGTCCGGACATCCATCTTCATCCAGGCGGCGACATCTTCATCCATCACGGGGCTATCTTCTTTCTTTATCCCGGTGTGGCAGAGCTGTGGAGGTGCGGAGCTTCTTTACCAGCTTGGAGGATCCTTTTCATACGGTCACCGCCGTACACTGAAGATTGAATGTAAGGTACCCATTTAAATATGGGTTACCTTGCATTCCTATTGGCTGCCATTTTCAAATCAGCCAATAGGATGAGAACTACTGAAATCCTATTGGCTGATTTGGGTATATGAGATTCTCTTAGGTTTGCGGAAATAGTAACAGACTGTACTTTATTAAAACTAGTAATGATCATCAATTAAGCCATTTTAATAAAATCTTCTGCATAGCAGAGTCTTCAAAGTGTTGAAGAATGAGGTTATATGTATTTGTGATTTTGTAGGATCCCATGCTTTGCTAGCGTACAAAGTTTATCAACATTGGAGGGTTCCCTAGCTAGCAAGCCATCTGCTTTTAGCTTATTTAGGTAATGCCTTCACTGAAAGTATGCAAATCTATGGGTGTCAGGGAGACCGTAAGAATTTTTCAGTTCTTGGAAGGTTATGATTTCTAAAGTCAATGGATTGAAAAGCTGTTTAAGTGATGTGAATTGTCGCGATTGCCACAACCTGAATGCTTCCGTAGTGTATCCAGGTAGGAATTGTAGATTGCCTTGAATTGGTAAATATTTACTTGCTGATTTCCTCACCCCCCACAGTCTGCACATTTTGACCCAAGCCCTCAAAAGGTCTTTATATAATATATGGTTTTGATGTATGGTGGTAGTGAGGTAATGTCTGCATGGGGAAGGAAAGCTAAATGTATTGGTTTAATGAGGCTAGCCTCTACCAAAGGAACAGTGAAGCGGTCATTTCCAACTAGCCAATCTAATGTTAGTTTTGTTAGTGTGTCCCAATTGTACCATAAGATGTTAGAGAGGTGAAGCCCACCTTTACATAGTGGCATTGCTAAATAGGTCTTCCCTATCCTGTGTTTTTTTTCTCCTTCATGTGAATTGTCCCAGAGTGGACTGTAAAGAGTTAGTATCCCGTTGGGTGAGAAGAAGTGGCAACATCTGTAGCGGGTAAAGAAGCTTAAGCAGCGCAACCATCTTAAAAAAATGAACTCTGCACGAGAGAAAAGAAGGGTAATTTAGCCCAGCCTGAAAGTAGGGGTTTTATATTTTGAACGGTGCCTTTGAGGTTGAGATGGTATAGTTTGTTGGGGTTTACGTGTATGTGAATACCTAAATATTTGAATGAACTGTCTGTGATTTTAAGTCCCGTATCTGTCAGTGTAGTATTTTGTAAATTCTGTAACCAAGTAACTTCAGATTTGTCGATATTAATTTTATAGCCCAAGAAGGTGCAGAAACTATTAACTATGTTCTGAAGTTTATTTAAGTTGGTATTAGGATCGCCTATGAATAATAACAAATCATCCGCGTACAGTGACAGATGCTGTGGGTTGTCAAACAAATCTAATCCCTTACAGTTCTGTATAATGTAACATGCCAAAGGCTCTATGGCAAACAGGGGGGAAAGGGGGCAGCCCTGTCTCGTACCCTTCTGCACCTCAAATGAAGAAGAAATCCCACCATTGATTATCAGTGATGTCTTAGGAGCACTATATAGTCTTTGAAGGAAGTCAGCGAAATTACCTTTAAGGCCAAACTTTGCTATTGAAGTATGTAAGTGGTCCCACTCTATCCTGTCAAATGCCTTTTCCGCATCCAATGCTAAAAGACACACATCTTGTAATTTAATAGGATTTGAAGAGTAAGTGTTGTACCAGTAGTGAGATGTAATCGCTAATGTTTTCTGAATGTTGATCACCGAAGATCGGCCTTTAACAAATCCTGTTTGGTCAGTGTGTACAATGGAGGGCAAAACCTGTGCTAATCTGTCTGCTAATATTTTGGTTAGTAATTTGTAGTCTCCATTCAGTAACGAGATTAGACGATAGGAAAATGTGTGGGTAGGTTCCCTATCCATCTTAAGTTGGAGACAAATATTGGCTTCTGTAAATCTGCTATCTATCTGAGTAGATCTTTCTAAATAAGCTGTATGTAAAGAAGACAAAGTAGGAGCTATGTCATCCCCTAGAAGTGTATAATATTCTGAAGGCAGTCTATCTGGGCCTGCCACCTTCCCTAACTTGGCTTTCTGTATAGCTTTGATTACCTCTTGTGGGTGTATACGTGCATTGAGAAGTGTTTTTGTTCATCTGATAATGTAGGAACATGTAATGAGTTACAAAATTGTTGTTTTGCTTCCCAATTTAACCTTTTGACTGGTATATAAAGATGTATAATATTTTACTAATTCTGCCTAATCTCCTTAACATCTGAAGTTAAATGAGATTGAGAATTAATGGCCAATATATAAGATTTGGGACTGTTTTCCAGCAGTTTGCCTGATTTATTTGTGTGTCTGTAGTAACGACCCTGTCTGTGTATGTTAAATTTATTATCTTGTTGGGCTAGGAAAGTGTCTCTGGTTTGTTTGAGATCATAGCAGTTTTGTTTGGATATAGGTGTGGGATCAGAAAGATATTGTAAGCTTCTTGTTTTCACTTCCTGGTTATTGTGTGATATCCCTTTAACTCATCAACTTTTCCATATTTAAGGCACCTCCTATTAGCCCTCATTGCTGGTTAATTTTGGCTCAGTGCTACTCAGCTGCTTCCAGACTAGCACTATCTACGCTCCAGTTCCTAGAACTCATACCTTGCATCACACTCTGCTTCCTTTTGCCTCTGAGTGTTTGATCCTTCAACCTGCATCTTGCCTGATCGTAAGACAATTCAGCTGTACCTCTTTCAGGGAA
This sequence comes from Bombina bombina, assembly GCF_027579735.1. Taxonomy (NCBI): domain Eukaryota; kingdom Metazoa; phylum Chordata; class Amphibia; order Anura; family Bombinatoridae; genus Bombina; species Bombina bombina. The sequence continues at coordinate 38,920,517 of NC_069501.1, forward strand.
ACTCCTTCACCGCTCCGTGTCTGAGACTCCGCTCTCCTCCCTGACGTCATCAGCTACGGACAGCCGTCCGCCTCTCACTCCGAAACAGCGTAGTTCTCGGCAAGCTACTGATGGTCAGCCTGTCAGACTGCTAGTGACTCAGAACGGATAGAGGTATCATTTAATATTGCCTATGTATACTTTTGTTAATATGTACCTATGTTAACTACTGTTGCATACGGCAAAGATTAAGTCACAGAGGAAACCTTATAAGTTTTCATTTGCGGTTCCCCTTGTGACACAACCACCCATTTTCCAATTTACTGCCTGTGGTTTAGGCCTCGATAAGCCTTATATATTTTACACTGTTAGGCAGGACGAGACTGTTACAGATATTTGATATATGCTTCTGTAAGGTTTGAAAGAAATACATTATCCACCCTCTTAAGGTTTTTATTGTAGTGTACTGTAAAGGACGTTATATATCCTCTCATTACTGCCAAAACAAGTTGCGGTTATGTTTGTGTTGATCGTTGTCTGATGCATAATGTGTTGAGGAGGCCTTAAGATGCTGGCAAAGGTTATGTTATTATATAAATAGGATGGAAATCTCCATGTAAAATATAATCCACACCAGTCTGCAGGAAGTCCATTTTTGGCAGAAAAAAAGCATTAAGTTCCTGTAATAGGGAGCTGTGATCTCCTGGGGGGCTATTTTTGTTTTCTGGCTGAGAAGAGTTTGCTGCATGAATTTCCGCAGTATGCCGTAGCTTCTTATCTTGTGTTTTGGATCTATGACCGATTTAGCGTATCATGTCCACCAGACATCGCTGACATTGCACAAGCAGTTATTATTATTTATCGGTTATTTGTAGAGCGCCAACAGATTCCGCAGCGCTATAAAAAAAGGCGGAGTATAACAAAACATTTATAGGGATCAAACTGGTAGAGGGCCCGGCCAAGAGTCGCACTGTTGTACTCAGCTCTTAAGAAGGTGATCTACAAACAGCTGGACTCATAGGCATACATGCTAAGGGGGTTCAGGGGATAGCAATAGAGGACTGCTTGTGCAATGCCACCCCCTGCAGATTCCTATCGGCCGCTAGCAGGGGGTGTCAATAAACCCGATCATATACGATCAGGCGGATTGCTGTCCGACGCCTCAGAGGAGGCGTATGAGTTAAGGAGCGGCGGTCTTCAGACCGCTGCTTCCTAACTCCTGTTTCTGGCGAGCCTGAAGGCTTGCACGGAAACAGAGTCATTTGGACACATTCGGGCCATGATAAATCGGCCCCATAGTGTCTTTTATAGGCAGAGACAGCCTTTGAAAATATTTGTTAAAGGGCCACTGTAAGTAAATATTTTCTATGCCTGTTACTAACTACCCCAAATACGCTTTATATCAATAGCATTTCATTAACATATCTCTACCGTATATCAGAAATCTTGTCTGCAAATTTAATTGTTTTCCAAACCCACTCCGTGAGTATCCTTTGCTCTGCACCAATCCGTTTACAATACCTAGGTTTCAAAATGGCGCTTTAAACACAAAGTTATTGGTTTAAGTATTTTGAACACTCAGTGCTGAAAATAGTGGGCAGGATAACGTGACATCATCGGCGAATAAAAGATATAACTTTTAGAACGTTATGAAACTTCGTTTTGGAGAAAATATAGGTCAGTAGGTTTTAATTAATGTTTATTAACTTTAATATGTTAGTTGTTTAGCTTAAAAATTATAACAGAAAGTAATCCTTTAACTTTCATAGAACAAAGGCAGAAGTTTTTTTTTTCTTCCTCAGGTGGTATATTATAATCAGGCCACTAGATGGTGCTGTATGCAAAGGTTTAAGAAGCACTAAAAAGCTATGGGATGGATTTCTCTTTTCTAATTATCCCTGCGTGGTTTGAATATCCCTGCACGGTTTGGATTGCTCTGTGTCTGTTTTCACTTTACCATATAATATACTGTGAATAATAACACTACTATAATCCGTCTATTATTCTTTTACTTTATAATATTTTGCTATTGCAAATAATTGTTGATAGTATCAAATCAATATCACATGAAAAATAAAATCACATCAATATCACATGAAAAATAAAATCACATCAATATCACATGAAAAATAAAATCACATCAATATCACATGAAAAATGAAATCACATCAATATCACATGAAAAATAAAATCACATCAATATCACATGAAAAATGAAATCACATCAATATCACATGAAAAATAAAATCACATCAATATCACATGAAAAATGAAATCACATCAATATCACATGAAAAATAAAATCACATCAATATCACATTAAAAATAAAATCACATCAATATCACATGAAAAATGAAATCACACCAATATCACATGAAAAATGAAATCACATCAATATCACATGAAAAATGAAATCACATCAATATCACATGAAAAATAAAATCACACCAATATCACATGAAAAATAAAATCACACCAATATCACATGAAAAATAAAATCACATCAATATCACATGAAAAATAAAATCACACCAATATCACATTAAAAATAAAATCACACCAATATCACATGAAAAATAAAATCACATCAATATCACATGAAAAATAAAATCACACCAATATCACATGAAAAATAAAATCACATGAAAAATATGACAAAAAATAAATGTCCAAATTATTTGTGTTCTAAGTTGTGGCCACAAATCTGCCTTTATGACTTAGGCATTTGTATTCCTGTTAAAAAGTTTGTTACTTTATATCCAATGTGTGGTTAAAAACACTTTTTTCTTACTGGCGTGTTTTCCATATATATAAATATTCCATATTTCCGTGTTTTTCGCATTTACTTTCAACTTATAATACAAGCGAAAAACCCGACCCGAACAAACACCCATGATAAATCCCTTATCGCTTGCATGTAATTATTAGCGATCCACTCGTAATCTAATGAGCTAAACGGACATGCAAGGTACAGCTATCAAAAAATCCAGTAGAATCACAGATCTGTGAAAATGCAGTGCTCCTATCACAGGCTGCAACAATAGGCAAGCTGCAAGATAGCGGGTCCGGTATAAAATGCAGTGCTCCTATCACAGGATGCAACCATAGGCAAGCTGCAAGATAGCGGGTCCGGTATAAAATGCAGTGCTCCTATCACAGGCTGCAACAATAGGCAAGCTGCAAGATAGCGGGTCCGGTATAAAATGCAGTGCTCCTATCACAGGATGCAACCATAGGCAAGCTGCAAGATAGCGGGTCCGGTATAAAATGCAGTGCTCCTATCACAGGATGCAACAATAGGCAAGCTGCAAGATAGCGGGTCCGGTATAAAATGCAGTGCTCCTATCACAGGCTGCAACAATAGGCAAGCTGCAAGATAGCGGGTCCGGTATAAAATGCAGTGCTCCTATCACAGGCTGCAACAATAGGCAAGCTGCAAGATAGCGGGTCCGGTATAAAATGCAGTGCTCCTATCACAGGATGCAACCATAGGCAAGCTGCAAGATAGCGGGTCCGGTATAAAATGCAGTGCTCCTATCACAGGATGCAACAATAGGCAAGCTGCAAGATAGCGGGTCCGGTATAAAATGCAGTGTTCCTATCACAGGATGCAACAATAGGCAAGCTGCAAGATAGCGGGTCCGGTATAAAATGCAGTGTTCCTATCACAGGATGCAACAATAGGCAAGCTGCAAGATAGCGGGTCCGGTATAAAATGCAGTGCTCCTATCACAGGATGCAACAATAGGCAAGCTGCAAGATAGCGGGTCCGGTATAAAATGCAGTGCTCCTATCACAGGATGCAACAATAGGCAAGCTGCAAGATAGCGGGTCCGGTATAAAATGCAGTGCTCCTATCACAGGATGCAACAATAGGCAAGCTGCAAGATAGCGGGTCCGGTATAAAATGCAGTGCTCCTATCACAGGATGCAACAATAGGCAAGCTGCAAGATAGCGGGTCCGGTATAAAATGCAGTGCTCCTATCACAGGATGCTGCAAGATAGTGGGTCCGGTATAAAATGCAGTGCTCCTATCACAGGCTGCAACAATAGGCAAGCTACAAGATAGCGGGTCCGGTATAAAATGCAGTGCTCCTATCACAGGATGCAACAATAGGCAAGCTGCAAGATAGCGGGTCCGGTATAAAATGCAGTGCTCCTATCACAGGATGCAACAATAGGCAAGCTGCAAGATAGCGGGTCCGGTATAAAATGCAGTGCTCCTATCACAGGATGCAACAATAGGCAAGCTGCAAGATAGCGGGTCCAGTATAAAATGCAGTGCTTCTGTAATGAGTTAAATAAGAGGACGCTTTAAAGAGAGCTGCAGGCACAGGAGGGAATATATAGTTACATGGTGAGTAGTAACCTGATACTGTAGTTGTACCCAGCAGTTTAATGTACCCCTAAGGGCTGCTAACAGTGGGTCTACATTAAGGGGCCGATTTATCAAGCCCCGTATGCATCACTACGCATCTGTTTCTGAGCAGAAACAGGAGTTAAGAAGCAGCGGTCTTAAGAACGCTGCTCCTTAACTCGTCCGCCCCCTCTGAGGCGGCGAACAGCAATCAGCCCGATCGGATACGAACAGGATGATTGACACCCCCTGCTAGCAGCCATTTGAATGTGCAGGGGGCGGACTCTTGTGCAATGATAAATGCCGGCGGCGGTTTCCCTGATTTGGTCATTGACACTTTAATCCAAGCTAGAAAGCTAGTGACTGGGATAATCTACCACAAGGTTTGTTGTGAGAGTAAAGGTTTTTGCTGGAGTTCTTTTAGAATTCCTAAAATTCTGCAGATCCATCAAGACAGTTTAGACAAAGACTTATATGCTAGTTCTCCGGAGGGTCAAATTTCTGCCCTATCAGTTTTGTATCATAAAAAGATGGCTTCAGGCCTTTGTTCAATGTATTTGCAGAATATACATTCCTATTGCAGCACTGACAAACACACATTTTGGGCTATGTTCTAAAACTATTATCTAAAGGGATATTATATATCCATGAAAGTGCAAGGAAATGTTGTTCCTCTAGGGCTGTAGGGACCCCATTAGTGCTTAGACTGTTACGTCTGAGAGGGTAAACGGGGCAGAGAGAGATTGCATAGGAAAAGTGAAAGTGGAGAAGAAGGTAGGGTTAAAGGGACACTGAACCCAAATTTTTCTTTTGTAATTCAGAAAGAGCATGTAATTTTAAGCAACTTTCTAATTTACTCCTATTATCAATTTTTCTTCATTCTCTTGCTATCATTATTTGAAAAAGAAGGCATCTAAGCTTTTTTTTTGGTTTCAGTACTCTGGACAGCACTTTTTTATTGGTGGATGAATTTATCCACCAATCAGCAAGGACAACCCAGGTTGTTAACCAAAAATGGGCTGGCATCTAAACTTACATTCTTGCATTTCAAATAAAGATACCAAGAGAATGAAGAAAATTTGATAATAGGAGTAAATTAGAAAGTTGCTTAAAATTTCATGCTCAATCTGAATCACGAAATAAATTTTTTGGGTACAGTGTCCCTTTAAGAGAGAATGGAGAGAGAGAAAAAAAAAGAGTAAAGAGATATGATCAAGGGAAAGAGAGTGTAAAGAGATGATGTGGCCTGAGAGAGGAGAGGGTAAATAGAGAGGTTAAAGAGAGGAGGGAGTCAAGAAAGAAAGTTAAGAGCAAGAAGGGAGAGACAGTAATTATTAAAAAAAAAAAATCTCCAGGTCTGCTATGACCAACCATGACTGTCAGCACTCTCTGATGTTGCTAACTGCTATGTACTTATTTTTGTTAATTTATTACTTTTTGTAGCATTATTTAATTTGTTAAGGTATTTAATAAAAACAATATTACAAAATGTTTCACAATGGCTAAACATATGCAAAGAGGGAGTGAAGTAGTGGGTAGGATTAGAAGTGGCTAGTAACATTTTTTCCTGGCTAGTAGTTTAGGAAATTTTGAGCCCTGGTTTAATACCACGTGTGTTGGCTCGTGGACTTTATCAGGTAAGTATAAACATTTTATTTCCAACAATTCTTCTTAAAACGTGAACATATGGATATATGGATAATTTCCCTGAAGGTCTAGAAACTCGTATCTTAAAGATATAAAACAATATACAGGCATAATATGTAGGTTACATGAAAGCTTTGTTAGATGCCTCCAGTGGTTTGTTAGATTTTTCACAACATAAAATACAAATTGGAATTGCATTGCAGAATCTTCTCTTTTACAGATTTTTTTATTCACTTACAGATAATACTCCAACTGGCGTCATTTCATACTTTTACCGTAACAGAACAAAAGGTTTTATCCCGTGTGGAGCTGCTCTGTTTGTATTTACGTGCTGTGTTCTCTATCTGGTGCGTATTTCTGTTATTTTGTTCCATTCACGCTGCATTAGGTTGAAATGTCTGTGACCCGCCCCTTTTCTGGCTGATTAACAGAGCTGATTAAGGCCACATTAAACTCACAATCAAATCCCATATAACATATATAATTAAAGGGATACTAAACCCATTGTTTCATGATTCAGATAGAGCAGACAATTTTTAAACAACTTTCTAATTTACTCTTGGGGGCATATGTATCAATGTGTGAGCAGACATGATACGAAGTAGCGTATCATGTCTGCTGCACAAGGCTACGCAACGATAAATGCAGAATTGCGGCAGTGCAATGGCACCCCTGCAGATTCACAGCCAATCGGCCACTAGCAGGGGGTGTCAATCAACCCGATCGTATTTGATTTCTGTCCGCCGACTCAGAGCAGGCGGACAAGTTATGGAGCAGCGGTCGTTAGACCGCTGCTTCATAACTTTTGTTTCCGGCTCGCCGGAAACAAGGGGCCTCAAGCTCTATGCGGAGCTTGATAAATATGCCCCCTATTATCAATATTTCTTTGTTCTCCTGATATCTTTATTTGAAGAAGAAGGAATTTAAGCTGAGGAGCTAGCCCATTTTAGGTTCAGCACCCTGGATAGCACTTACATTTAGCCACCAATCAGCAAGCACTACCCAGGTGCTGAATCAAAGGCGGGCCTGCTCGTAAGCTTACATTACTGCTTTTTCAAATAAAGATAGCAAGAGAATGAAGAAAAATTGATAATAGGAGTAAATTAGAAAGTTGCTTAAAATTGCATGCTCTATCTGAATCATGAAAGTAAAAAAAGTTGGGTTCAGTATCCCTTTAAGTACAGTAAAAAATGTACAATGCTTTTGAACCATTTTGTCTGATTTCCTTATTTTCCTCAGAATATTGTGTATTTTCCATTTCCTCTTAACCAAGAGAGTTGTATGCTCCTTACACTGCTGTAAAACTTATTTTACATAATGTTACAACTGTAGGCAGTAATAGAATGTGAGAATATTTTCCCCAAAGTTTTGTGTAGTAGTTATTTCAAAAGTCGCATTATTGTGAGCTCTGTGTGAAGTAGCGTTAAAGCCCTGTATTTTGTGTCCTCCATTAGCAGAGGGTACAGGAATTAAAAGAGGGGTGTGGTATCCCACTACAGAAGGGAATAATTCTAGACATCCTTTACTATGCTCACATATACTAATTTATGTACGAGGAGATGTCTATTAGCTATGCAGATGGCAGTAACTTATGGTAATCTCATTGTTACATATCAGTTTATTTTGTTTTCTTGTTATTCCTTATTAAAGAGCGTACTCGGGTAGCCTCAGGAGCACGCATGTGCTCTAATTACAACATGGCAGGTTTGTTTGTAACAATATTTTTTACAATGTTATACATTGTTTAACTCTGCAGTGCAAGTGTTTGCAACACATAAATTTGCCCAGGACGTGTGCATACTCATGACGCTATCTAAGTATGCTCTCCAACAGGATGCCAAGAGAATAATGTAAATTTGTAAATAGAAGTAAATTAGAAAGTTTGTTAATTTTAAGTTACCCTTCACCCTATAGGAGTTTAATGGATTAACCCCCAAAACAAATTTTGCCAAAAGAATGTTAAAGCAAAAAAAAATAAACAATCAAACCAGTCTGTCAGTATGTGCTAGTAAAGTGATGTTAGGTGCCATAAGTAAGCACTGCTGAGAGCTACAAATATTAAACAGCAAATGCAAATGGTCTTCCCTGGAGATTTGTTTCCATAAACCACTTACATAAGATGAAATGGAAAATGTATTCTAAACCTGCTAATTCTCAACATTCTGGGGCCGAATTATTATTGTGCGGACGGACATAATCCGATATTACTGATCATGTCTGCCGCATAATGATAAATGCCGACAGCATACGCTGCTTTTATCATTGCATTTATCTCTCTGCATTTATCATTGCACCAGCAGTTCTGGTGAACTGCTGGTGTAATACCACCCCCTGCAGTTTCGCTAGCAGGGGGTGTCAATTAACCCGATCGTATTTGAATGGGTTGATTTCCGGCAATGTCTGTCCGCAGCCTCAGAGCAGGCGGACAGGTTATGGAGCAGCGGTCTTTAGACCACTGCTTCATAACTTGTGTCTCTGGCGAGCCTGAAGGTTTTGCCAGAAACACGGGGCACCAAGCTCTATATGGAGCTTGATAATTATGCCCCTCTGTCTCATCTATTTTACCATTTTAAAATAAAATGTTTTGATTAACATAAAAATACTTAAAAATCTCACTAATGTTCAAAATCTCATATAGGAACCATCTATGTACACTACATTATTTAATTTGTTTAGGTAAAGTGGTTAGTTGGATTGGCTAGACTCCTGTTACTATAAATACTGTATATCAGTGCCAAAAATACCCAGAACAGCATTTACGTTCTCAGATCACAAAACACATAAATACATTAAAAAGTACAGTTACACTCATTATAAAACTAATAAAAATTATTTTTTTAAAAATGGCACAAAAAAGTTATAAGTATATGTACGTATTTTAATAAAGTGTCATACTATGTACTGTAAATATTTCACATTCCAATGTTCTGCACATAGCAGAATATGTTCTATGTATTTATAAATAGATATTCCTAATACACTCACCGGCCACTTTATTAGGTACACCTTGCTAGTACTGGGTTAGACCCCCTTCACAACTGCCTTAATTCTACGTGGCATAGATTCAACAAGGTGTTGGAAACACTCAGACACTTTGGTCCATATTAACATAATAGCATCACACAGTTGCTGACGATTTATCGGCTGGACATCCATGATGCAAGTCTCCCGTTTCACCACATCCCAAAGGTGCTCTATTGGATTGGGATCTGGTGACTGTGGAGGCCATTGGAGTACAGTGAACTCATTGTCATGTTCAAGAACCAGTTTGAGATGATTTGAGCTTTGTGACATTGTGCATTATCCAGCTGGAAGTAGCCATCAGAAGATGGGTACACTGAAGTAATAAAGGGATGGACATGTTCAGAAACAATACTCAGGTATGCCGTAGCATTTAAACAATGCTCAATTGGTACTAAGGGGCCCAAAGTGTGCCAAAACATTTTCCCCACACCATTACACCACCACACCAGCCTGAATACTGATAAAGGGCATGATGGATCCATGCTTTCATGTTGTTTACGCCAAATTCTGACCCTACCTTCTGAATGTCCCAGCTGAAATCGAGACTCACCAGACCAGGCAATGTTTTTCCAATCTTCTATTTCTAATTTTGATGAGCCTGTGCGAATTGTAGCCTCAGTTTCCTGTTCTTAGCTTACAGGAGTGGCACTCGGTGTGGTCTTCTGCTGCTGAAGCCCTTCTGCTTCAAGGTTCGACGTGTTGTGTGTTCAGAGATGGTATTCTGCATACCTTGCTTGTAACGAGTGGTTATTTGAGTTACTGTTGCTTTTCTATCATCTCAAACCAGTCTGCCCATTCTCCTCTGTCCTCTGACATCAACAAGGCATTGTCATTCACACAACTGCCGCTCACTGAATTTTTTCTCTTTTTCGGACTATTCTCTGTAAACCCTAGAGATGGTTGTGCGTGAAAATCCCAGTAGATCAACAATTTTTTAAATACTCAGACCAGCCCGTCTGGCATCAACAACCATGCCACGTTCAAAGTCCCTTAAATCCCCTTTCTTTCATGTAATTAACAAGAGTCCATGAGCTAGTGACGTATGGGATATACATTCCTACCAGGAGGGGCAAAGTTTCCCAAACCTTAAAATGCCTATAAATACACCCCTCACCACACCCACAAATCAGTTTTACAAACTTTGCCTCCAAGGGAGGTGGTGAAGTAAGTTTGTGCTAGATTCTACGTTGATATGCGCTCCGCAGCAAGTTGGAGCCCGGTTTTCCTCTCAGCGTGCAGTGAATGTCAGAGGGATGTGAGGAGAGTATTGCCTATTGAATGCAGTGATCTCCTTCTACGGGGTCTATTTCATAAGGTTCTCTGTTATCGGTCGTAGAGATTCATCTCTTACCTCCCTTTTCAGATCGACGATATACTCTTATATTTACCATTTCCTCTACTGATTTTCGTTTCAGTACTGGTTTGGCTTTCTACAAACATGTAGATGAGTGTCCTGGGGTAAGTAAGTCTTATTTTCTGTGACACTCTAAGCTATGGTTGGGCACTTTATTTATAAAGTTCTAAATATATGTATTCAAACATTTATTTGCCTTGACTCAGAATGTTCAACTTTCCTTATTTCCAGACAGTCAGTTTCATATTTGGGATTATGCTTTAATTATCATATTTTTCTTACCTCAAAAATTTGACTTTTTCCCTGTGGGCTGTTAGGCTCGCGGGGGCTGAAAATGCTTCATTTTATTGCGTCATTCTTGGCGCGGACTTTTTTGGCGCAAAAATTCATTTCGTTTCCGGCGTCATACGTGTCGCCGGAAGTTGCGTCATTTTTTTGACGTTATTTTGCGCCAAAAATGTCGGCGTTCCGGATGTGGCGTCATTTTTGGCGCCAAAAGCATTTAGGCGCCAAATAATGTGGGCGTCTTATTTGGCGCCAAAAAATATGGGCGTCGTTTTTGTCTCCACATTATTTCAGTCTCATTTTTCATTTGCTTCTGGTTGCTAGAAGCTTGATGTTTGGCATTTTTTTCCCATTCCTGAAACTGTCTTATAAGGAATTTGATCTATTTTGCTTTATATGTTGTTTTTTCTCTTACATATTGCAAGATGTCTCACGTTGCATCTGAGCCAGAAGATACTACAGGAAAACCTCTGCCTGCTGGATCTACCAAAGCTAAGTGTATCTGCTGTAAACTTTTGGTAGCTATTCCTCCAGCTGTTGTTTGTATTAAATGTCATAACAAACTTGTTAATGTAGATAATATTTCCTTTAGTGATGTACCATTGCCTGTTGCAGTTCCCTCAACATCTAAGGTGCAGAATGTTCCTGATAACATAAGAGATTTTGTTTCTGAATCCATAAAGAAGGCTTTGTCTGTTATTTCTCCTTCTAGTAAACGTAAAAAGTCTTTTAAATCTTCTCTCTCTACAGATGAATTTTTAAATGAACACCATCATTCTGATTCTTTGGACTCTTCTGGTTCAGAGGATTCTGTCTCAGAGATTGATGCTGATAAATCTTCATATTTATTTAAGATGGAATTTATTCGCTCTTTACTTAAAGAAGTACTAATTGCTTTAGAAATAGAGGATTCTAGTCCTCTTGATACTAATTCTATACGTTTGGATAAGGTTTTTAAAGCTCCTGCGGTTATTCCAGAAGTCTTTCCTGTTCCTAATGCTATTTCTGCAGTAATTGCTAAGGAATGGGATAGATTGGGTAATTCATTTACTCCTTCTAAACGTTTTAAGCAATTATATCCTGTTCCGCCTGACAGATTAGAATTTTGGGACAAAATCCCTAAAGTTGATGGGGCTATTTCTACCCTTGCTAAACGTACTACCATTCCTACATCAGATGGTACCTCGTTTAAGGATCCTTTAGATAGAAAAATTGAATCTTTTCTAAGAAAAGCTTATCTATGTTCAGGTAATCTTCTTAGACCTGCTATATCATTGGCTGATGTTGCTGCAGCTTCAACTTTTTGGTTGGAAACTCTAGCGCAACAAGTAACAAATCGTGATTCTCATGATATTATTATTCTTCTCCAGCATGCTAATAATTTCATCTGTGATGCCATTTTTTATTAGAGTTGATGTTAGATTTATGTCTCTGGCTATCTTAGCCAGAAGAGCTTTATGGCTTAAGACTTGGAATGCTGATATGGCTTCTAAATCAACTCTACTTTCCATTTCTTTCCAGGGAAACAAATTATTTGGTTCTCAGTTGGATTCTATTATTTCAACTGTTACTGGTGGGAAAGGAACTTTTTTACCACAGGATAAAAAGTCTAAAGGTAAAAACAGGGCTAACAATCGTTTTCGTTCCTTTCGTTTCAACAAAGAACAAAAGCCTGATCCTTCGTCCTCAGGAGCAGTTTCAGTTTGGAAACCATCTCCAGTCTGGAATAAATCCAAGCCTGCTAGAAAGGCAAAGCCTGCTTCTAAGTTCACATGAAGGTACGGCCCTCATTCCAGTTCAGCTGGTAGGGGGCAGGTTACGTTTTTTCAAAGAAATTTGGATCAGTTCTGTTCACAATCTTTGGATTCAGAACATTGTTTCAGAAGGGTACAGAATTGGTTTCAAGATGAGACCTCCTGCAAAGAGATTTTTTCTTTCCCATGTCCCAGTAAATCCAGTGAAAGCTCAAGCATTTCTGAATTGTGTTTCAGATCTAGAGTTGGCTGGAGTAATTATGCCAGTTCCAGTTCCGGAACAGGGGATGGGGTTTTATTCAAATCTCTTCATTGTACCAAAGAAGGAGAATTCCTTCAGACCAGTTCTGGATCTAAAATTATTGAATCGTTATGTAAGGATACCAACGTTCAAGATGGTAACTGTAAGGACTATATTGCCTTTTGTTCAGCAAGGGAATTATATGTCCACAATAGATTTACAGGATGCATATCTGCATATTCCGATTCATCCAGATCATTATCAGTTCCTGAGATTCTCTTTTCTAGACAAGCATTACCAATTTGTGGCTCTACCGTTTGGCCTTGCTACAGCTCCAAGAATTTTCACAAAGATTCTCGGTGCCCTTCTGTCTGTAATCAGAGAACAGGGTATTGTGGTATTTCCTTATTTGGACGATATCTTGGTACTTGCTCCGTCTTTACATTTAGCAGAGTCTCATACGAATCGACTTGTGTTGTTTCTTCAAGATCATGGTTGGAGGATCAATTTACCAAAAAGTTCTTTGATTCCTCAAACAAGGGTAACCTTTCTGGGTTTCCAGATAGATTCAGTGTCCATGACTTTGTCTTTAACAGACAAGAGACGTCTAAAATTGATTACAGCCTGTCGAAACCTTCAGTCTCAATCATTCCCTTCGGTAGCCTTATGCATGGAAATTCTAGGTCTTATGACTGCTGCATCGGACGCGATCCCCTTTGCTCGTTTTCACATGCGACCTCTTCAGCTCTGTATGCTGAACCAATGGTGCAGGGATTACACGAAGATATATCAATTAATATCTTTAAAACCGATTGTTCGGCACTCTCTAACGTGGTGGACAGATCACCATCGTTTAATTCAGGGGGCTTCTTTTGTTCTTCCGACCTGGACTGTAATTTCAACAGATGCAAGTCTCACAGGTTGGGGAGCTGTGTGGGGATCTCTGACGGCACAAGGAGTTTGGGAATCTCAGGAGGTGAGATTACCGATCAATATCTTGGAACTCCGTGCAGTTTTCAGAGCTCTTCAGTTTTGGCCTCTTCTGAAGAGAGAATCGTTCATTTGTTTTCAGACAGACAATGTCACAACTGTGGCATACATCAATCATCAAGGAGGGACTCACAGTCCTCTGGCTATGAAAGAAGTATCTCGAATTTTGGTTTGGGCGGAATCCAGCTCCTGTCTAATCTCTGCGGTTCATATCCCAGGTATAGACAATTGGGAAGCGGATTATCTCAGTCGCCAAACGTTGCATCCGGGCGAATGGTCTCTTCACCCAGAGGTATTTCTTCAGATTGTTCAAATGTGGGGGCTCCCAGAGATAGATCTGATGGCCTCTCATCTAAACAAGAAACTTCCCAGGTATCTGTCCAGATCCCGGGATCCTCAGGCGGAGGCAGTGGATGCATTATCACTTCCTTGGAAGTATCATCCTGCCTATATCTTTCCGCCTCTAGTTCTTCTTCCAAGAGTAATCTCCAAGATTCTGAGGGAATGCTCGTTTGTTCTGCTAATAGCTCCGGCATGGCCTCACAGGTTTTGGTATGCGGATCTTGTCCGGATGGCATCTTGCCAACCATGGACTCTTCCGTTAAGACCAGACCTTCTGTCTCAAGGTCCTTTTTTCCATCCGGATCTGAAATCCTTAAATTTAAAGGTATGGAGATTGAACGCTTGATTCTTGGTCATAGAGGTTTCTCTGACTCCGTGATTAATACTATGTTACAGGCTCGTAAATCTGTATCTCGAGAGATATATTATAGAGTCTGGAAGACTTATATTTCTTGGTGTCTTTCTCATCATTTTTCTTGGCATTCTTTTAGAATACCGAGAATTTTACAGTTTCTTCAGGATGGTTTAGATAAGGGTTTGTCCGCGAGTTCTTTGAAAGGACAAATCTCCGCTCTTTCTGTTCTTTTTCACAGAAAGATTGCTATTCTTCCTGATATTCATTGTTTTGTACAAGCTTTGGTTCGTATAAAACCTGTCATTAAGTCAATTTCTCCTCCATGGAGTTTGAATTTGGTTTTGGGAGCTCTTCAAGCTCCTCCGTTTGAACCTATGCATTCATTGGACATTAAATTACTTTCTTGGAAAGTTTTGTTCCTTTTGGCCATCTCTTCTGCTAGAAGAGTTTCTGAATTATCTGCTCTTTCGTGTGAGTCTCCTTTTCTGATTTTTCATCAGGATAAGGCGGTGTTGCGAACTTCTTTTGAATTTTTACCTAAAGTTGTGAATTCCAACAACATTAGTAGAGAAATTGTGGTTCCTTCATTATGTCCTAATCCTAAGAATTCTAAGGAGAAATCATTGCATTCTTTGGATGTTGTTAGAGCTTTGAAATATTATGTTGAAGCTACGAAATCTTTCCGTAAGACTTCTAGTCTATTTGTTATCTTTTCCGGTTCTAGGAAAGGCCAGAAAGCTTCTGCCATTTCTTTGGCATCTTGGTTGAAATCTTTAATTCATCTTGCCTATGTTGAGTCGGGTAAAATTCCGCCTCAAAGAATTACAGCTCATTCTACTAGGTCAGTTTCTACTTCCTGGGCGTTTAGGAATGAAGCTTCGGTTGACCAGATCTGCAAAGCAGCAACTTGGTCCTCTTTGCATACTTTTACTAAATTCTACCATTTTGATGTATTTTCTTCTTCTGAAGCAGTTTTTGGTAGAAAAGTTCTTCAGGCAGCGGTTTCAGTTTGAATCTTCTGCTTATGTTTTTTGTTAAACTTTATTTTGGGTGTGGATTATTTTCAGCAGGAATTGGCTGTCTTTATTTTATCCCTCCCTCTCTAGTGACTCTTGTGTGGAAAGATCCACATCTTGGGTAGTCATTATCCCATACGTCACTAGCTCATGGACTCTTGTTAATTACATGAAAGAAAACATAATTTATGTAAGAACTTACCTGATAAATTCATTTCTTTCATATTAACAAGAGTCCATGAGGCCCACCCTTTTTTGTGGTGGTTATGATTTTTTTGTATAAAGCACAATTATTCCAATTCCTTATTTTATATGCTTCGCACTTTTTTTCTTATCACCCCACTTCTTGGCTATTCGTTAAACTGATTTGTGGGTGTGGTGAGGGGTGTATTTATAGGCATTTTAAGGTTTGGGAAACTTTGCCCCTCCTGGTAGGAATGTATATCCCATACGTCACTAGCTCATGGACTCTTGTTAATATGAAAGAAATGAATTTATCAGGTAAGTTCTTACATAAATTATGTTTTCTTCCTCATTCTGATGCTCGGTTTGAACTTCAACAAGTCGTCTTCACCACATCTAGATGCCTAAATGCATTGAGTTGCTGCCATGTGATTGGCAATTTGTGTTACCAAGCAATTGAACAGGTGTACGTATCAAAGTGGCCGGTGAGTGTATATCTGTATATATCTATATATAATCATGCATATATTGTACCAAAATACAATTATATATATATATATATATATATATATATATATATATATATATATATATATAAAATATGTATTTATGAATAAATAGAACATCATTTGCTATGTGAAGAACATTGGAATGTCAAATATTCATATTTTCATGTCGGGTTAGCACACTTGAGAATATGCGTTCGGGTTTGCTCATGAGTAGGGTGTTGGTATTTTTTTTGCTCTATTGACTTCTATGGGGGAATACTGTATGTTAACATGTTCACATTATTCTAACTTCAGCTTTTTGCACGCACCAGGTTTGCGCGCAAGTGAAAACTTTTTTTCTTTCAACTTGTAAAACACGCGCTACCCAACGCACGCAAAAAGCTTACTTCCGCTTCACTTGTAATCTGGCCCTAACTGGGGTAATTAAGTCGAAGAGTAAATAACTTGAGTGATGTTGGTCTGGTGTGGTCATACACAGTGGGATGGTAATTAAAATGTGCCAGTTCTGAACCTGATTAAAACAACTAACAAACCTGCGATTAAACCTGTCTCTCACCATAATATTGTCTCTGTATCATAGCTGTCTCTGTATCATAGCTGTCTTGTTGTAAACATTTGTTGTAAACATTTGTTTAACACCAGGTTCTAAGATATGACATTTTTTTCTCCCACCAGGTTACGAACTATAAAAGAGATTCTCCTATGAGTAATCAAAGGATTGATCTGGTTTCCGCCACGTGAAGATGGTGCTATTTCTTATATTTTTATGTGTGAATGAAATAATATGAAGATCCATCTGGAAGTCCTTTAGCTTAAGCAGCTGGCGGATCAGCGTCCTAATGAACATTACTTGTCTGTACTAGCAGTGGGTATCTGATGATCTCACGCTACTGCTTGTTACAGCAGCTCCACTGCAGGTCACAGAGGGTGTATACACAGCACCTTACGTCTAATCTTTGTAGACATTTTATTTTTACTGTTTTTCTTTCTTTTTTCCTTAAACTCTTTCAGTTATTTGTAAGTTATTTTTAAAAAATGTATGTGTAAATGTAGTGTGTCTTCCAGGTACTGCATTGCACAGCACATACACATAGCTGTGCAACAGCCACTAGGGGGCGCCTTCTTTTTTGTTCTTTTGTTGCAGATAGGGATGGGAGAATGTGCTGAACAAATAGTCCTGTGGACATTCGCTTTGGACAATCAAATGTTGATAAGAATAAATATTCATTAAAATTCGTTTTTTGAATGTTACTTTCGTTTTCGAATGTTCATAATTAGATTGAATATCCACATTAAAAATTTCGAATGTAACATTCGATTTAACAAATACTATTCAGAAGTTCATGGGGTAGGGAATTTAGTAAACGGATAATTAATAGATACAAATATATCAATTTTAATGTTTTTATTTCGAATATTGCATTTAAAGAGAGCATTAGAAATACTATTACAAATATATTGATTAGAATTTTTAGACTTTGAATATGCATAATGCGAATCAAATTATTAGAAAAATTCATATCAAATATTACATTTAAAGAAAGCATTAGAAATACTATTGCACTCATCATTCGAAATGAACAAACGAATGTGTTAATATTTGTTTCATTTTTCGAATGTTGCAAATCATTTGCCCATCCCTAGTTGCAGAGTGAATGGAATGTTAAAAATAATAAGAGCAGCCGTAATGCCAAGTTTGCCCTCAGCAATGGTATCTTTAAATAATCTGGGTCTCAGATGTACAAAGACTTTGGTTTATTGTTTTGATTTATAATTGTTTCTCTGATTTGTGCACTGTTTTCACTTATTTTGAGCCCCCTTGATTTCCTAGGTATAGTGACTTTGGAAGTTTCATGCTTAAATTAACACAAAAGCCTTTTTTTTCTTTTGTTGCTTCTAAAATAGATTTTAAAATCTGTTTTATGTTTAAAAAAATAAATAAAATTTATTTAAATGGCACAGACAATGTAACACATAAAAAGATAAAAGAGTAATACTAAAGATGAAACGAATTGTATGAAATCATATATTGTATAGAAATAAAGTGAGACTACTTGTGTGTTTCTTATCCTTATTTCAAACTTAACATAATAACAAAATAACTAATAAGGAAACCTAGAATGTGTACCTGGCTAAGAAAAAAGATAATTATCAAGCCAAAAACTATATTGCAGGATCCTGGTTTGTAGGTGCAGGAGAAAGAAGAATTAAAAAAAGCAAAAAAACACTCCCGCCTTCCCAAAACCCAATTAAGTCCATATATGGGAATTATAATATGTTTTCAATCCGTATCTTTTCTGCCCCCTAGTATTTAGTGTAGCCCCTTGTACAGCATATACGATTGCAATTTCACCCTGTATTGAAGCTGAAAGCATTATTTCATGTTGCACAAATGGTTTGAGAATTTGTATCTGTAGGGCTGGAGAAAGTGTTTTAATGAACCACTACCATTTCTTTAGAAGAGTTGAGTCTACCTTTAGGGGCCGAATTATCAAGGGCCGAATGGCCCTTAATACCCCTGTCTTAAGACCACTGCTCCTTCTGAGGCGGCAGACAGCAATCAGCCTGATCGAATACGAACAGGTTGATTGACACCCCTTCTAGCGGCCGACTGGCCGCGACTCTGCAGGGGGCAGCATTGCAAAAGCAGTTCACCAGAACTGCTTGTGCAATGTTAAATACTGTTGGCATTTAGCAATGTCGGGCAGACATGATTTGATACAGCGAATCATGTCCATACGCCATTTGATAATTCAGCCCCTTAGTGTCCAATCTCATTCAAACAGGTGTTTAAAGGGACAGTCTACACCAGAATTTTTATTGTTTAAAAACATAGACAATCCCTTTATTACCCATTCCCTAGTTTTGCACAACCAACACAGTTATATAGATACACTTTTTACCTCTGTGATTACCTTGTATCTAATCTTCTGCAAACTGCCCCCTTATTTCAGTTCTTTTGACAGACATCCATTTTAGCCAATTAAAGGTGGCTCACCTGAACTCCATGTGCGTGAGCACAGTGTTATCTATATGACACACATGAACTAACACCCTCTAGTGGTGAAAAACTGTCAAAATGCCCTGAGAGAAGAGGCGGCCTTCAAGGGCTTAGAAATTAGCATATGAACCTCCTAGGTTTAGCTTTCAACTAAGAATACCAAGAGAACAAAGCAAAATTGGTGATAATGTAATTTTAAACAATTTTCAAATTTACTTTTCTCTATCTGAATCATGAAAGTTTATTTTAGACTAGACTGTCCCTTTAAATAATTTATGTTTGAATTGCACTATCAATGGTATTTATTTGGATATCCATAAACATAGAATACAATGCCTTGCAATCAGTATGATTAAAGTAAGAATATTATGTAGTTTTTTTAAAATGAGTTTTCCCATTGAAATTTTTTTTTTAGCAGCATCTATCATTCACCTAAATTATACGTTTTGCGGTATGGCTATACCGCTGAAAAATTGACCTTTGCACGCGGAATGGAAGGTTACCCGTATTACAAATTGTGGCGATACAGCAATACCACTATCATTTTAGCCTGTACCGCAACTCTCCATTCCACACTCAAAAAATGGCTTTTGAGTGTGGAATTTTAAGGGCACCCGTATTACAGGTTGTGCAGTCAGGCTATTACGCTAGCGTTACAGCTTATACCGCCACAATCCATTCCGCTATCAAAGACCAGTATTTTGCAAAACAAAAATGTTTCACAATACTCATAACAAAAATGTTACAAAGTACACTAACACCCATAAACTACCTATTAACCCCTAAACCGCCACCCCCGCATCGCAAATACTATAATAAACCTATTTAAAAATACACAGTGCTCCCTGTTAAGCTAATCTAAGATCGAAATATCGCACAAAATGCGTATAGTGAAGCAGCACAATAAAGTCTACAAACTTGATAAAAAGTCACAAAAGCTGTTACTGTGAATGGGCAGTAATGTCTCAAATAAAGAGAAACACAAAGTACCGTCTCGTGTGGTCGATATCACACAAAGTAGCACATACGGCATAAGCCAGCCCGTCAGATAGTTCTCCTTTCTCTCTTGGAGTATAGTAAAGGAGGTTGTACTGGAAGCGAGAAAACCTTTGTACAAAAATGCTGTCATGCTGTCCCTGGAGTAGGGTAAAACGATTCTGGGAGTAATGTCTCAAATAAAGAGAAACACAAAGTACCGTCTCGTGTGGTCGATATCACACAAAGTAGCACATACGGCATAAGCCAGCCCGTCAGATAGTTCTCCTTTCTCTCTTGGAGTATAGTAAAGGAGGTTGTACTGGAAGCGAGAAAACCTTTGTACAAAAATGCTGTCATGCTGTCCCTGGAGTAGGGTAAAACGATTCTGGGAGCAGCTGATGGTTGTAGGAAATTTCCGTCAAGAGGATCCTCAGGTATGTGAAGAAGATGTAAGACTATAAAAAGCATATAAAAACTCTGTCAGTCCTTTAGTCCCAAGGAGCGCCAGGAAAAGGTGATACTATTGAGCAGTCGCGTCCGTGGTGTGCGCTAGACCAGGCGGCCGTCATCATCCGGCACCTTGGATGAAGAATTCGTCTCAGATGAGTGAAGACGACTCAAAGTAGGGAGATCTTCAGGGGGTTAGCGATAGGTTTTTTTAAGGGGCGTTTGGGTGGGTTAGAGTAGGGGTATGTGGGTGGTGGGTTGTAATGTTGGGGGGGTATTGTATTTTATTTTCAGGTAAAAGAGCTGATTACTTTGGGGCAAGGCCCCGCAAAAAGCCCTTTTAAGGGCTGGTAAAAGAGCTGATTACTTTTGTATTTTAGAATAGGGTAGGGAATTTTTTATTTTGGGGGGCTTTTTTATTTTATTAGGGGGCTTAGATTAGGTGTAATTAGTTTAAACTGCTTGTAATTTTTTTTATTTTTTGTAATTTAGTGTTTGTTTTTTTTGTATTATAGAATAGTTTATTTTATTGTATTTTATTTTAGGTAATTGTAGGTAATTTATTTTATTAATTTATTGATAGTGTAGTGTTAGGTTTAATTTAACTTAGGTTAGGATTTATTTTATTGGTAATTTTGTATTTATTTTAACTAGATAGCTATTAAATAGTTATTAACTATTTAATAGATATTGTACCTAGTTAAAATAAATACAAAGTTACCTGTAAAATAAATATAAATCCTAAAATAGCTACAATGTAATTATTCGTTATATTGTAGCTATATTAGGGTTTATTTTATAGGTAAGTATTTAGTTTTAAATAGGAATAATTTAGTTAATTTTAGGAATATTATTTAGTTTAATATAAATTATATTTATGTTAGCGGGGTATTAGGGTTAGGGTTAGAGTTAGGTTTAGGGGTTAATAACTTTATTATTGTAGCGGCGACGGTGCGAGCGGGAGATTAGGGGTTAATAATTGTAGGTAGGTGGCGGCGATGTTAGGGAGGGCAGATTAGGGGTTAATACTATTTATTCTAGGGTTTGCGAGGCGGGAGTGTGGCGGTTTAGGGGTTAATACATTTATTATAGTGGCGGCGAGGTCCGGTCGGCAGATTAGGGGTTAATAAGTGTAGTTAGGTAGCGGCGACGTGGGGGGGGGAAGATTAGGGGTTAATAAATATAATATAGGGGTCGGCGATGTTAGGGGCAGGAGATTAGGGGTTCATAGGGATAATGTAGGTGGCGGCGGTGTCCGGTAGGCAGATTAGGGGTTAAAAAAATTTATTAGAGTGGCGGCGATGTGGGGGGGCCTCGGTTTAGGGGTACATAGGTAGTTTATGGGTGTTAGTGTACTTTAGAGCACAGTAGTTAAGAGCTTTATATTCACGCGTTAGCCCATAAAGCTCTTAACTACTGACTTTTTTTGTTGTTAGGAGTCTTGTCGGTAGAGGGTCTACCGCTCACTTCTCCCAAAACTCAAAATACCGGCGTTAGGCAGATCCCATTGAAAAGATAGGATACGCAAATGGCGTAAGGGGATCTGCGGTAGCCTGGAATCGCGGTAGGGAAGTGAGCTTTAGACCCTTTCCTGCCTGACTCTAAATACCAGCGGGCGGTAAAAAGCAGCGTTAGGACCCCTTAACGCTGCTTTTGATGGCTAACGCAGAACTCTAAATCTAGATGTTTTGATTTCTATTGGTGGGGTTATATAAACGCATGTAGATCAAGGTCTATATTCAGTCCTTTAGGGGTTAGTTCATGAATCCAGAAAGTTTCTCTTTTGGCGTAGGGTCCTCAACCTATTTGAATGTTTGGTGGAATGCCTTCAATGATTTTCACTTTAAGACAATATGGATTTGACCCGTGTTTCATTTTGAAGTGTTGAGATACACTGTGTGTGTCTAATTCTTTAGTGATATTATATTTGTGTTCACTAAATCTCTTGCGCATGGTCCCCTATATAGGTCATGTTATACTTACAGCTTGATAGATACAGTACATAGGTTGAGCTGCATGTGAATCTATTGGTAACTGTGTATTCTCTAGTATTACTGGAATCTTTAAATTTGTCTTGGTGACAGATATGAGTGCACATTCCACAACGTGAAACCACATCTTCAAACTCCTCTTGAAGTACCTAACCAATTTTTAGGATTATTAGAAATGGAAGGTTGTTTAGTAACTGATCTGAGTATTAAGGGAGCCAAAATATTTTTTAGGTCTCTATTCTTTTTATATGTAACAGTGGGTTTGTCGGGTAATGAGCTCCCCAACACGGGGTCTGCTTTAAGTATGCTCCAATGGGAGTTAAGTATTCTTTCAATAGACTTACTCCTCTGACTGAATGTAGTAATGAATAGAGTTAAGTATTTAGAGGGCGCTAAGGGAAGGTAAAGATATCTAAATATGTGACCTTAAATTTGTGTTAAAGAGGATTAACCTTAATTTTACTGGAATTGTTTGTCCGTGTATTTACATAGACTGATACACAGATACAATACCTTAGGAGTTTTAAATAAGTGACTCTAGGATGGTGTGAATATAGATTGGTCTTAATTATACTGGATATATTTATATGCTATATAATAAAATGTACCCCAAGTGGAATAGGCAAAGATTAATAGAAATTTATTTACAAAAAATACTTTAGTATTTAATATACATTCACAGTAACAACATTTGGGATGTCTCCCATGCATATAGGACCACTCCTAAAAAATAACAAATAAAATCATAAAAACAATCTCAAATTACAATAAAATGTTAGAGCAAAAATGAATTCGAACTAATCATAGATCATACAGTATATAAAATCAATGTATAAAACTCTATTAAATAAACAAATCTGGATAAGTGGATTAACTATGTTGGATAGCCAGCAGATAGATAACATATGCCATTAACCAATTACAGAAAAAAAATATTCAGAGGTTTATGAACCGCATACCACCATAGGGGGAAAAAAAAAGTGTGTATTATTGACCCATTTTAGAACTCATCCACTTCTGATTAGATATATCTTTAAGATGTGCTTGTAAAAGTTTGTATTGCAGGAACTAAATAAACTTATGGCGCCACTATTGAGGGCCAAGTAAACAATGTCTCTTATTGCAAGTTTCTTATAACGAGTTTTCAACTTCAGAATGTGGTAGCATACATTACTATTGCAAACATGTAAGTAAACTGTGCCACAGGTAAGTGACACTTTGGCCTCTATTTATGAAGCTCCGTACTTACCTGCATTCGCCGGCCCCAATACGCCCGCCTAAGTTCACCTAACATATACGCTCTCCAAAATTATCAAGAAAGCTGTCAAAAAGCTGCGCACCAAGTACGGAGTGATGAGCAGCGGACTGTGTTATTTAAGTAGAAAAAACAAAGGAATAATGGATAAACCAGAGCACTCTTAGTGTTCAAATGTAGAACAGTGAAGTAGTATGCAGTGGGTGTAAAATAAAACTTAACATTTAATTGTATTAGTTAAAAAGGTAGTAATAACTACCTGTGTAGTGCATTAAAAGGCTGTATTGTGGTACAGTAGAGCTGGTAAACCTTAGGAGAGTATCCTTAAAGACGTAGCTGCAACAATGTAACCATAATTTAAATCTATATACAGAAAAGGAAATAAGTCTGCTGCAAAAACACCAAAAAATGCTCACGGATTGCACTAAAACTAATCTAGAAAAGAGGACAGGCCTCAACCAATTATGCTAAACTGGTGCAATACTGGAGCGGTGTATATGGCAGCAGAAATTCCAAAATCAACAATTAAGAGATGGATACAAAGTATAGCCCCATAATTTTGGATGAATAATAACATACAGTCTGTACTCGATAACTACTAATAGCTGATCGAATTGCATTCATTTGTTTGTTTTTTAACACAGATCCAATACGGGAACATTAGCGTAACTGATGGTATAGGCATATATCTGATATGATTATTATCTTAACCCTAATAAACGAGGGTGGCATCTAAAGATAGATATTTATACAAAGTAATAGAAATACTCTCTAATAATCACACACTTATTTTAGCCATTGAAATAATGTAAACATCTCTCTGCCCGTTTATGTATTTATTGTACAAATTTATTGAAAATGCGGATCTTGAAGTAACTGTGATATATAGCCTATTACTCAGTATAGAAATCATTATGACACTCTTAGCTGATGATACTCACTATCTTTCATTCTAGCGCTGATTGTATTTACAATCGTAAGCGCTGTCAATATTTTCCTGCCCCATGTGACTCAGACTTGACTGGAGTCATGTGGTAGACAACAACCAATTAGGAGCGACGCTCATGTGTACGATAGAGAAAGGGGTGTGTAGGACTACAACCCCTTTGATTGGCCATTATACCACTTTTAAACAGTGAGGCTCTACCCAGTCGGGTTAGCCTTTGACAAAGCCTGGATAGGGCGAAATGCGCATCAGGCGCTTAATTGAGAGCTCTGCAACCTCATAGACGTTACTTAGTGCTATACTTTGTATCCATCTCTTAATTGTTGATATTGGAATTTCTGCTGCCATATACACCGCTCCAGTATTGCACCAGTTTAGCATAATTGGTTGAGGCCTGTCCTCTTTTCTAGATTAGTTTTAGTGCAATCCGTGAGCATTTTTTGGTGTTTTTGCAGCAGACTTATTTCCTTTTCTGTATATAGATTTAAATTATGGTTACATTGTTGCAGCTACGTCTTTAAGGATACTCTCCTAAGGTTTACCAGCTCTACTGTACCACAATACAGCCTTTTAATGCACTACACAGGTAGTTATTACTACCTTTTTAACTAATACAATTAAATGTTGTTTTATTTTACACCCACTGCATACTACCTCACTGTTCTACATTTGAACACTAAGAGTGCTCTGGTTTATCCATTATTCCTTTGTTTTTTCTACTTATGTATCCAGATAAAGAGCACCCCCCATCATATTTATAGTGACTAGTTAATTCAGGAGCATATGGGTCTGATCACCCTAATATATATTGTATACTAGCTTATATACTATTTTTGGGGCCTATATATTTTGAATCCAATTCCCTCCATACCTTATCATACGACTGTGTTATTTATCAGTCATCGATCTCGCTGCTCTTCGGCTTTTTCACAGCTTTATTGATACCCCTGTCACTAAGCACTCACACTATACTATACTGTTATACCCCCTATACCGGCGCCCCGGACCCCGCCGCACCTACATAAAGCTATTAACACCTAATCTGCCGCCCCCTACACCGCCGCCACCTACATAAACTTATTAACCCCTATCCTGCCGCTCCTGGAGCCTGCCGCAGCTAAATAAAATGTTTAACCCCTAAACCGCCGCTCCCGGAGCCCACCGCCACCTACATTACATTTATTAACCCCTATCCTGCCCCCCCTATACCGCCGCCACCTATATTAAACTTATTAACCCCTATCCTGTCCCCCCTATACCGCCGCCACCTATATTAAACTTATTAACCCCTATCCTGCCCCCCCCACACCGCCGCCACTATATTAAACTTATTAACCCCTATCCTGCCCCCCCACACCGCCACCACTATATTAAACTTATTAACCCCTAAACCTAAGTCTAACACTAACCCTAACACCCCCCTAACTTAAATATGATTTAAATAAATCTAAATAAATATTACTATTATTAACTAAATTATTCCTATTTAAAACTGAATACTTACCTATAAAATAAACCCTAAGATAGCTACAATATAACTAATAATTATATTGTGGCTATTTTAGGATTTATTTTTATTTTACAGGCAACTTTGTATTTATTTTAACTAGGTACAATAGTTATTAAATAGTTATTAACTATTTAATAACTACCTAGCTAAAATAAATACAAAATTACCTGTAAAATAAATCCTAACCTAAGTTACAATTACACCTAACACTACACTATCGTTAAATAAATTAAATTAATTAACTACAATTACCTAAAATTAAATACAATTAACTAAAATAAACTAAAGTACAAAAAAACACTAAATTACAGAAAATAAAAAATAAATTACAAGAAGTTTAAACTAATTACACCTAATCTAAGGTAGGAAAAATCCGATTGGCTGATGCTATTAGCCAATCGGATTGCAGTTCAATCCGATTAGCTGATCCAATCAGCCAATCGGATTGACCTCGCATTCTATTGGCTGTTCCGATCAGCCAATAGAATGCAAGGTCAATCCTATTGGCTGATTGAACTGCAATCCGATTGGCTGATTGAATCAGCCAATCGGATTTTTCCTACCTTAATTCCGATTGGCTGATAGAATCCTATGGATGATGTCATTTAAAGGAACCGTCATTCGTCGTTTAGTCGTCGGCCGAGAAGGATGCTCCGCGTCGGATGTCTTGAAGATGGAGCCGCTCCTCGTCGGATGGTTGAAGATAGAAGATGCCGCTTGGATGAAGACTTCTGCCTGTCTGGAGGACCTCTTCTTGCCGGATTGGATGAAGACTTCGGACCGTCTGGAGGACCACATCGCCTGGATTGGATGAAGACTTCGGCCCGGCTGAGTGAAGACGGCTCAAGGTAGGGTGATCTTCAGGGGGTTAGTGTTAGGTTTTTTAAGGGGGGTTTGGGTGGGTTTTAGAGTAGGGGTGTGTGGGTGGTGGGTTGTAATGTTGGGGGGTTGTATTCTTTTTTTTCAGGTAAAAGAGCTGATTACTTTGGGGCAATGCCCCGCAAAAAGCCATTTTAAGGGCTATTTGTAATTTAGTATAGGTTAGGGAATTTTATTATTTTGGGGGGATTTTTTATTTTATTAGGGGGCTTAGATTAGGTGTAATTAGTTTAAAATTCCTGTAATTTATTTTTTATTTTCTGTGATTTAGTGTTTTTTTTTGTTGTACTTTAGTTAATTTTAGTTAATTGTATTTAATTGTAAGGAATTGTAGTTAATTAATTTAATTTATTTAATTGTAGTGTAGTGTTAGGTGTAATTGTAACTTAGGTTAGGATTTATTTTATAGGTAATTTTGTATTTATTTTAGCTAGGTAGTTATTAAATAGTTAATAACTATTTAATAACTATTGTACCTAGTTAAAATAAATACAAAGTTGCCTGTAAAATAAAAATAAATCCTAAAATAGCTACAATATAATTATTAGTTATATTGTAGCTATCTTAGGGATTATTTTATTTAATGGCAATTGGTTAAGGTGGTATGCTTCCGGTTTCTTTAGACCAATTAAGGTGGTATGTTTTTATAATAGACATTCAGGTTATACATTAGTAATAGTTATATAGTTAAATCCACTTGCATATTATAGGCTGGAATCATATTTTATGTCATAATATTTTATAATAGATTCTCATAGCTTTAACTTCGTAGGGTTAGGAAGAGAAAATGATGATAATACACAGGTAAGTGACACTTTGTATCAGCAG
This sequence comes from Bombina bombina, assembly GCF_027579735.1. Taxonomy (NCBI): domain Eukaryota; kingdom Metazoa; phylum Chordata; class Amphibia; order Anura; family Bombinatoridae; genus Bombina; species Bombina bombina. The sequence goes on from NC_069501.1 coordinate 38,948,390, forward strand.
TTTTAGTTTACCTTCATGAGCTATGCTCCTAGCTCTTATTTCTTACCGCAGTTTTTCAAGCGTGTGTTTGGCGTGTTGTGTGACTCCTCCGTGGCGATCACGTGACTTTACCTATGTCACAGCTCTGATTCACTATGTAGCAGTTCTGGTTAAGGGCTGGATTGGATACAAAAGAACTTTCCAAAAAGTTCTGCATGTATAACATGGGTAAAAACCTGTGACTTTATTACCTTTTAGATCTAAATTTTTTTGTGATTGAAAATAACCCGGGTTATAATATATGCTTTATCCAACATTACTTGCGTGCTACCAGCACTAAGTGCAAGGAGACTTCTTGTTGCAATCTTTTAAGGCTGCTATTACTTTTGGGAAAGTTCATTTGTATCCAATCCAACCCTTAACCAGAACTGCTACATAGTGGATCAGAGCTGTGACATAAAGTAAAGTCACGTGATCGCCACTGAGGAGCCACACAACACGCCAAACATACGCTTGAAAAACTACGGTAAGAAATAAGAGCTAGGGGCATAGCTCATGCAGGTAAACTAAAACTGCTGATACAAAGTGTCACTTACCTGTGGAACAGTTTACTTACATGTTTGCAATAGAAATGTATGCTACCACATTCTGAAGTTGAAAACTCGTTATAAGAGACTTGCAATAAGAGACATTGCTTTTACTTGGCCCTCAATAGTGGCGCCATAAGTTTGTTTAGTTCCTGCAATACAAACTTTTACAAGCACATCTTAAAGATATATCTAATCAGAAGTGGATGAGTTCTAAAATGGCTCAATAATACACACTTTTTTTTTTCCCCCTATGGTGGTATGCAGTTCATAAACCTCTGAATTTTTTATTTCTGTAATTGGATAATGGCATATGTTATCTATCTGCTGGCTATCCAACATAGTTAATCCACTTATCCAGATTTGTTTATTTAATAGAGTTTTATACATTGATTTTATATACTGTATGATCTATGATTAGTTCGTATTCATTTTGCTCTAACATTTTATTGTAATTTGAGATTGTTTTTATGATTTTATTTGTTATTTTTTAGGAGTGGTCCTATATGCATGGGAGACGTCCCATATGTTGTTACTGTGAATGTATATTAAATACTAAAGTATTTTTGTAAATAAATTTGTATTAATCTTTGCCTATTCCACATTTTATTATATAGCATATAAATATATCCAGTATAATTAAGACCAATCTATATTCACACCATCCTAGAGTCACTTATTTAAAACTCCTAAGGTATTGTATTTGTGTATCAGTATAAAATTCATTAAAATTATGGGGGGAGATAAAAAACTGAAATTAAAATCCTCCATGTCTCAAACTTAAATCAATGTAAATATTTCTTTTGCAAGATGTACAGAGTCCACGGATTCATCCTAACTTGTGGGATATTGTCCTTCCTGACAGGAAGTAGCAAAGAGAGCACCACAGCAGAGCTGTCTATATAGCTCCCCCCTTAACTCCACCCCCCAGTCATTCTCTTTGCTGGCTCTAAGCAGGAAGGGTAAAGAGAAGAGGTGTTAAACTGCAGTTTTTATTTTACCTTCAATCAAGAGTTTGTTATTTCAAATGGTACCGGTGTTGTACTATTTGCTCTCAGGCAGGACATAGATGAAGATTTCTGCCTGGAGGATGATGATCTTAGCATTTGTAACTAAGGTCCACTGCTGTTCCCACATGAGCTGAGGAGTACAGGAAAACTTCAGTGTGAGGAACGGTTCTTGCTATACAGCAATGAGGTATGTTCAGTCATTTTTCTGCAGAGACTGTGTTAATTCAGAAAGGCTGACAGTATCCCCTTTAGGGGAAGGGTAAGCAGTAATCCTAGGGTTCAGAGGTTTTACAAGCTTGCATAAAGGGTTTATTTTGTTTATTTATTTTGGGGACTCAGTTTGTATGTGAAACTGGAAGGACAAACGTTTGGGTGTTCTGGGAGTAACGTTCTTTATTGGGACTTTTGCAGAGGGTTCATTTGGCTTATATTGGGGTTATTATAACCTACATGGCTTCAGGCAAGGTTTTTTTTGGATTTGGGTAGGCCCCAGCCACATCGAGTGTGGTGGGCCGAGCCTATTTTCACGCCTCTGTTGCGCATTTAGTTCTACTGGCAAGCAGCAAGAAACTTCTCCTGAGGCCCTGATATTCATCCTGAGGGCCTAATCGAAGCTTTAATACCTTTCTATCGTTCCCTAAGGGCAGGTAGGGCCACAGCAGAGCCCCTAATAGGGGTTTAAAACCGGTTTTAGATATTTTGTGATCCGGTTTTGTTAATTGGGGGTGCATTGCTTATTTACTTGGGGTGCAATCCTCCTAAAGATTAATAGGTACACTGTAAAAATTTCAGAAAATTTGAAGCTATTTTACCCTGTTTTGCAGTTTGTGTATGCCTTTTTTTCCTCTTAAAGGCACAGTACCGTTTTTTGAAAATTGTGTTTTTTTCATTAAATAACGTGTTTTCCAAGCTTGCTTGTCTCATTACTAGCCTGTTTAACATGTCTGACATTGAGGAAACTCATTGCTCAATTTGAAGAGATTCCAATGGCACTACTTATTTAGTATTTATAGACTTCTATCCAATAATAGGATACTTGGGTATTATTAACCCAAGTTCCAGGGTAGGTGCTGTGTATATTGGAGACTACAAAATTAGAAAGTTGTGGAGAGAAAGGAGTTCTGCACAACAAGTATACACATTAGCACTCTGGAGTCTAGAAAGTTAAATCACCCTTAGGTGATATTACAAATAACAGAAATAATATGTCAATACTGAGGTAGGTATGGGTAAGATAGATAGAGGAGAACTAGATTAAAAATTTACTTTTATTAAATCATCTAAAAAGATTCTCACATACACACAACACACAATTAAAACTACGAATAGAGGGAATTGACTTAGCGTGCCCTTAAAATAATATACGCTATAAGTATAACGTAATGTAGGTCATAGTTATGTACTCATGGAGGTAGATTCTGTATATTGTCTGACTTATATATAATGTCCAGAACAATTCTGTAAATATCCAGAGATATATAAACTACTACCTGGTGTAGACTCTTGAATGGTAGAGGACTGGGGTAAATAAACGTGAGTAATAGCATTGCCGAGGAAATATACGGCACTAGGCAATAACACACTGGCCTAGATTTAGAGTTGGGCGGTAGCCGTCAAAACCAGCGTTAGAGGCTCCTAACGCTGGTTTTTACCGCCCGCTGGTATTTGGAGTCAGTCAGGAAAGGGTCTAACGCTCACTTTGCAGCCGCGACTTTTTCATACCGCAGATCCCCCTACGCCATTTGCGTATCCTATCTTTTCAATGGGATCTTTCTAACGCCGGTATTTAGAGTCGTGGCTGAAGTGAGCGTTAGAAATCTAATGACAAAACTCCAGCCGCAGAAAAAAGTCATAAAGCTCTTAACTACTGTGCTCTAAAGTACACTAGCACCCATAAACTACCTATACACCCCTAAACCGAGGTCCCCCCACATCGCCGCCACTCTATTAAAATTTTTTAACCCCTAATCTGCCGCTCCATACACCGCCGCCAGCTACGTTATCCCTATGTACCCCTAATCTGCTGCCCCTAACATCGCCGACCCCTATATTATATTTATTAACCCCTAATCTGCCACCCCCGCTATCGCTGACACCTGCATATTATTATTAACCCCTAATCTGCCGCTTCGTACACCGCCGCCAGCTACGTTATCCCTATGTACCCCTAATCTGCTGCCCCTAACACCGCCGACCCCTATATTATATTTATTAACCCCTAATCTGACGCCCCCAACGTCGCCTCCACCTACCTACAATTATTAACCCCTAATCTGCCGACCGGATCTCACCACTACTATAATAAATTTATTAATCCCTAAAGCTAAGTCTAACCCTAACCCTAACACCCCCCTAAATTAAATATAATTTTAATCTAACGAAATAAATTAACTCTTATTAAATAAATTAATCCAATTTAAAGCTAAATACTTACCTGTAAAATAAACCCTAATATAGCTACAATATAAATAATAATTATATTGTAGCTATTTTAGGATTAATATTTATTTTACAGGCAACTTTGTAATTATTTTAAAGGTACAATAGCTATTAAATAGTTAATAACTATTTAATAGTTACCTAGTTAAAATAATTACAAAATTACCTGTAAAATAAATCCTAACCTAACACTACACTATCAATAAATTAATTAAATACAATACCTACAATTATCTACAATTAAACCTAACACTACACTATCAATACATTCATTAAATACAATATCTACAATTAAACCTAATACTACACTATCAATACATTAATTAAATAAAATACCTACAATTAAATACAATGAAATAAACTAACTAAAGTACAAAAAATAAAAAAGAACTAAGTTACAAAAAATAAAAAAATATTTACAAACATTAGAAAAATATTACAACAATTTTAAACTAATTACACCTACTCTAAGCCCCCTAATAAAATAACAAAGCCCCCCAAAATAAAAAAAATGCCCTACCCTATTCTAAATTAAAAAAGTTCAAAGCTCTTTTACCTTACCAGCCCTGAAAAGGGCCCTTTGCGGGGCATGCCCCAAAGAATTCAGCTCTTTTGCCTGTAAAAAAAACACATACAATACCCCCCCCAACATTACAACCCACCACCCACATACCCCTAATCTAACCCAAACCCCCCTTAAATAAACCTAACACTAAGCCCCTGAAGATCTTCCTACCTTATCTTCACCTCGCCGGGTATCACACCGATCCGTCCTGGCTCCGATGTCTTGATCCAAGCCCAAGCGGGGGGCTGAAGATGTCCATGATCCGGCTGAAGTCTTCATCCAAGCGGGAGCTGAAGAGGTCCATGATCCGACTGAAGTCTTCTATCAACGGCATCTTCAATCTTCTTTCTTCCGGATCCATGTTCATCCCGCCGATGCGGAACATCCATCTTCACCGACGACTTCCCGATGAATGACGGTTCCTTTAAGGGACGTCATCCAAGATGGCGTCCCTCGAATTCCGATTGGCTGATAGGATTCTATCATCCAATCGGAATGAAGGTAGGAAAATTCTGATTGGCTGATGGAATCAGCCAATCAGAATCAAGTTCAATCCGATTGGCTGATCCGATCAGCCAATCAGATTGAGCTCGCATTCTATTGGTTGTTCCGATCAGCCAATAGAATGCAAGCTCAATCTGATTGGCTGATTTAGACGAAGTTTTTCAGAGTCCATCTGCTAATTCAAACACTAATGAAAACTCAATGAATGAGTCTCTCAGACAAATACACAAATTGATGCATAAACAAGATAAGCTCTGGTGGAATCACCACTTTTTTGAAAAATATATTGAGTTAAATCTTATACCAAGAGGACTTAGGATCCAACTATTTCCAGCTTTTGAGTTTCGCAATCCTAACCTAGCTACTGAATGGGAGGAGGCGCTATCAGAGTGCTCTCATAAACTAATGAAAATACTAATCAAACACGACAAATCAGAACATGATCTCTATGAAGTCCAGATACAAGAACTCAATAACAAATTAAAAGAATTTGAAACACTCAAAGACTTTGAAGCAACATATAACAAGTTCCAAAAAGAACTAGATAAATATGAGCAAGAGATAAAGATAACCAAACAAGGGAAATTAAGTCGTGATAAAACTGACTATGCTAACAAGAGAGTATATAAATGGAAAAAAAGAGGTACTTTTAATAAAGAGAAACCCTCCAGAGTCAATATCGTACAGAGTGACATCTCTGACACCGAGGGGGAAGATACAGAGACCTTAGAATCTGACCCAGAACCCACAACCTCCACAGTAGCTAGTACTAGTAATAATCCCATGACTCGACGTAAGAGAAAGGATTTTTTTAGATCAAAGCACCTCTTCAGATTTAAGCACACAAGAAGAGGTGGGAGGAAAACCAAAAAAACAAATGAAGAAGAAACCCGAAACTCAGAACAGAACAGAACGCAGAAACTGGAAACCATACAAAAGGGATCCAAGCCCCTTCTCAGAGCTGAAAATGAAACAATGAGAATAATCAACCTGTCTCATAAGTTACTAACATCTGATCATACTAGTGTACTTTCAAAAGGCATGTCATTTTGTCCCACATCCAAAGGTGATAAGTTCGAGATAATCAAGGATGTTCAATTATTTGTGCGAAAAATTGCACTGGAAAAAAATGTATTCAGGAAGTAACAATCAGATTAATACTGAATACCTTTCAAATCTATCAGATGATGAACAAACCTCACTGGCTAATTTGGAGGAACTACTCAACGTTAATGAACCCAGCAAAGAATCTAATTGGCGAGATAAAATCAAAAATAAATCTCAATTTATGCCCACACTAAGCAACTGCCAACAACTAGAAGTCTTCAACAATGTGGTCTGTAATAAAATCACTAACCTTAAAGAGAATTGGACTAACTCCAATCTATCCAAAAGTGAATCACTGGCACTTCAGGACATGAAACAATGGGAAGATGTGATAATACGTAATTCAGACAAGGGTGGTAATGTGGTAATTTGGCCAATTGATGATTATAAATAAGAAGCTCACAAGCAATTGAGAGACATTAAATGTTACCAAAAATAGAATTACAACCCATCACACGAGTACTTACAAGAATATGCTAACATCATTGTATCAGCCAAACATAATGGGCTATTAACTCCGAAAGAGTTTAAATTTTTGAAAGTAACCAATCCAACTGTCTCGACATTTTATCTGATACCAAAAATCCATAAAAATCCAAACCATCCACCTGGTCGCCCTATTGTTTCAGGGATTAACTGTTTGACAGAAAAAGCTAGTCAATTCGTTGACTTCAGACTGAGGGAATACCTCTCACAACTACCATCATTTGTGAAAGATACGACAGATGTCCTTAAACAACTTGACCACATTCATGTTAATCAAAATTCTTGGCTAGTAACAGCAGACGTTGAGTCCCTATACACCAGTATTTACCATCAATTAGGACTCCGAGCAGTGCAATATTGTCTTGAAATGGGTTCTGAAGAAGAGATAGAACATAATGAATTTATTCTAAATCTTCTCCAATTTGTCTTAAATCATAACTTTTTCACCTTTGACCACGCATTCTATCTCCAAATAAGGGGAACTGCTATGGGCACTGCTTGTGCACCCACATATGTCAACCTCTTCTTAGGTTGGTGGGAACAACATACAGTATTTTCGGACATAAATGACAAATACACTAATCAGATTCCCCTATGGCTACGTTACATAGATGACGTGCTATTCTTGTGGGAGGGCCCAAAGGAGGAACTTGATGAATTTCTATCAAGACTCAATTAAAATGATCTCAATATCAAACTAACATATGAAGCATGTATGGACTCAATATCATTCCTAGATTTAACAATTACTAAAAACTCTGACGGCACCCTAAGCACAGATGTATTTAGGAAGAAAACAGCCACCAATAGTATTTTGCACAGTACCAGCGCTCACGCCCCCAATACTGTAAAATCTCTCCCAATTGGGGAATTTTTGAGAATGAAGAGGAACTGCTCAACTAATGAAAATTTTGCAAACAGAGCTAAAGAATTAAAAACCAGACTCTTACAAAGAGGATACAGTAAGAGATCAATTAAAAGAGCAGAACACCGAGCTAAAATCACATCTAGACAAGAATTACTGAAATCTAAACAACGTACCAACAATCAACAAGAAATAATTAGATTCATTACAACCTATAATACCAAAACAGTTGATGTGATAAACATTCTCAAAGAATCATGGCATATTTTACAATCTGACCACTCCCTAGGCAAAATTGTTGGTGACAAGATTCAAGTAGGCTACCGTCGAGCTTCAAATCTAAAGGACATGATTAGCCCAAGCCACTTGAAAGGTACTAGAACCAGAACTCAACTGAGGCAAGGCTCATACAAATGTGGTACTTGCAGCACATGTTGCTTTATGAAAAAGACCAATCAAATTGAAGATCGATTTGGAAAAATTCATCAAATCAGAGCCCACATAAACTGCACCACAGAGGGAGTCATTTATGTATATCAATGCAAATGTCCGAAATTTTACGTTGGTATGACGACCAGAAAAATAAGAATCAGACTGCAAGAACATCTAAGGAACATCAAAAATGCTGCTAATGACAGCAAAGCTGGCAAAACTATAACTTCAGTAGCCAGACATTTTCTGCAAAAACATAAATCTAGACAGTCTGATTTACAATGTTGGGGCATACAGAAAGCCGAATTAGGTATTCGTGGGGGGTAATGTGGAACAAGCCCTTTTGAAAGCAGAGAGTAGATGGATTTATTTATTAAATTCCATTCATCCATTTGGACTGAACGAAAATAACAAATTCGTTGCATTCCTTTAAACTCAGATAAACAGTGTCTTATCCTTACAACCCCCTTATTTTTAATTTTGCTGTATTTCTTCCAACAGTGATAAACATGTTATGGTTAAGAATTGACATCTATGCATTATAACATATAATGGCAATTATGTGACATAGTTAAATGCACTGGTGATACTATTCACTGATTATACACTGTGAAAACCTTCCTATTCGTTCACTTATGCTCAAATAAATAAAAAAAAATTCAATTTTTTTCCCTTTTTCCCTCAGAGACTTTATATCCAAAGTAAAGATTATTGTTTGGATGCCACACAAGCACTATACACAATTATTTTTATTTTTAAGAATTCACAAAAGCACACATGTATTATACACGTAATAAACAATATATTATTTTTATATACTTATATAATTACCCATTATCAATACATATGGTTATACTATTACTTTAATATAATTTTGACCTTACTTTCACTATTTTCACTTAGTCACAGTAGGTGTAAACACATAGTACAATCATCCTTTTGATTAAACACTTTTTTGCAACTAGGATTAATATCCGATATTTGTCCCAATTTTTGTCCTCAATAATGATATGCACGTATTAAATGCATTACTAACATATAGATCAAACTTTACCTGCAATTACTATATAGTGTCAGCACTAAGGTAACATTGAGTGGAACACTCTGGCCTAGATTTAGAGTTGGGCGGTAGCCGTCAAAACCAGCGTTAGAGGCTCCTAACGCTGGTTTTTACCGCCCTCTGGTATTTGGAGCCAGTCATTAAAGGGTCTAACGCTCACTTTCCAGCCGCGACTTTTCCATACCGCAGATCCCCTTACGTCAATTGCGCATCCTATCTTTTCAATGGGATCTTTCTAACGCCGGTATTTAGAGTCGTGGCTGAAGTGAGCGTTAGAAATCTAACGACAAAACTCCAGCCGCAGAAAAAAGTCAGTAGTTAAGAGCTTTCTGGGCTAACGCCGGTTTATAAAGCTCTTAACTACTGTGCTCTAAAGTACACTAACACCCATAAACTACCTATGTACCCCTAAACCGAGGTCCCCCCACATCGCCGCCACTCTATTAAATTTTGTTAACCCCTAATCTGCCGACCGCACGCCGCTGCCACCTACGTTATCCCTATGAACCCCTAATCTGCTGCCCCTAACACCGCCGACCCCTATATTATATTTATTAACCCCTAATCTGCCCCCCTCACCGTCGCCTCCACCTGCCTACACTTATTAACCCCTAATCTGCCGAGCGGACCGCACCGCTACTATAATAAAGTTATTAACCCCTAATCCGCCTCACTCCCCGCCTCAATAACCCTATAATAAATAGTATTAACCCCTAATCTGCCCTCCCTAACATCGCCGACACCTAACTTCAAGTATTAACCCCTAATCTGCCGATCGGAGCTCACCGCTACTCTAATACATTTTTTAACCCCTAAAGCTAATTCTAACCCTAACACCCCCCCTAAGTTAAATATAATTTTATTCTAACGAAATAAATTAACTCTTATTAAATAAATTATTCCTATTTAAAGCTAAATACTTACCTGTAAAATAAACCCTAATATAGCTACAATATAAATTATAATTATATTGTAGCTATTTTAGGATTTATATTTATTTTACAGGCAACTTTGTATTTATTTTAACCAGGTACAATAGCTATTAAATAGTTAATTAAATTAACTATTTAATAGTTACCTAGTTAAAATAATTACAAAATTACCTGTAAAATAAATCCTAACCTAAGTTACAATTAAACCTAACACTACACTATCAATAAATTAATTAAATAAAATACCTACAAATAAATACAATTAAATAAACTAACTAAAGTACAAAAAATAAAAAAGAACTAAGTTACAAAAAATAAAAAAAATATTTACAAACATTAGAAAAATATTACAACAATTTTAATCTAATTACACCTACTCTAAGCCCCCTAATAAAATAACAAAGCCCCCCAAAATAAAAAAAATGCCCTACCCTATTCTAAATTTAAAAAGTTCAAAGCTCTTTTACCTTACCAGCCCTGAAAAGGGCCCTTTGCGGGGCATGCCCCAAAGAATTCAGCTCTTTTGCCTGTAAAAAAAACACATACAATACCCCCCCCAACATTACAACCCACCACCCACATACCCCTAATCTAACCCAAACCCCCCTTAAATAAACCTAACACTAAGCCCCTGAAGATCTCCCTACCTTGTCTTCACCTCACCGGGTTCAGCGATCGGTCCAGAAGAGGGTCCGAAGTCTTGATCCAAGCGGCGGCTGAAGAACTCCATCATCGGGCTGAAGTCGGAAGTCCATCATCGGGATGAAGTCTTCTATCAAGCCGCATCTTCAATCTTCTTTCTTCCGGAGCGCAGCGGAGCCATCTTCTTCCAAGCCGACGCGGAACATCCTCTTCAACCGACGCCTACTCGCCGAATGACGGTTCCTTTAAATGACGTCATCCAAGATGGCGTCCCTCGAATTCCGATTGGCTGATAGGATTCTATCAGCCAATCGGAATTAAGGTAGGAATATTCTGATTGGCTAATGGAATCAGCCAATCAGATTCAAGTTCAATCCGATTGGCTGATTGGATCAGCCAATCAGATTGAGCTTGCATTCTATTGGCTGTTCCGATCAGCCAATAGAATGCCGAGCTCAATCTGATTGGCTGATTGGATCAGCCAATCGGATTAAACTTGATTCTGATTGGCTGATTCCATCAGCCAATCAGAATATTCCTACCTTAATTCCGATTGGCTGATAGAATCCTATCAGCCAATCGGAATTCGAGGGACGCCATCTTGGATGACGTCATTTAAAGGAACCGTCATTCGGCGAGTAGGCGTCGGTTGAAGAGGATGTTCCGCGTCGGCTTGGAAGAAGATGGCTCCGCTCCGGAAGAAAGAAGATTGAAGATGTGGCTTGATAGAAGACTTCATCCCGATGATGGAATTCCGACTTCAGCCTGATGATGGAGTTCTTCAGCCGCCGCTTGGATCAAGACTTCAGACCCTCTTCTGGACCGATCGCTGAACCCGGTGAGGTGAAGACAAGGTAGGGAGATCTTCAGGGGCTTAGTGTTAGGTTTATTTAAGGGGGGTTTGGGTTAGATTAGGGGTATGTGGGTGGTGGGTTGTAATGTTTAGGGGGGTATTCTATGTGGTTTTTTTCCAGGCAAAAGAGCTGAATTCTTTGGGGCATGCCCCGCAAAGGGCCCTTTTCAGGGCTGGTAAGGTAAAAGAGCTTTGAACTTTTTTATTTTAGAATAGGGTAGGACATTTTTTTATTTTGGGGGGCTTTGTTATTTTATTAGGGGGCTTAGAGTAGGTGTAATTAGTTTAAAATTGTTGTAATATTTTTCTAATGTTTGTAAATATTTTTTTATTTTTTGTAACTTAGTTCTTTTTTATTTTTTTGTACTTTAGTTAGTTTATTTAATTGTATTTATTTGTAGGTATTTTATTTAATTAATTTATTGATAGTGTAGTGTTAGGTTTAATTGTAACTTAGGTTAGGATTTATTTTACAGGTAATTTTGTAATTATTTTAACTATTTTAGCTATTAAATAGTTAAGAACTATTTAATAGCTAATGTACCTGGTTAAAATAAATACAAAGTTGCCTGTAAAATAAATATTAATCCTAAAATAGCTATAATATAATTATAATTTATATTGTAGCTATATTAGGGTTTATTTTACAGGTAAGTATTTAGCTTTAAATAGGAATAATTTATTTAATAAGAGTTAATTTATTTCGTTAGATAAAAATTATATTTAACTTAGGGGGGGTGTTAGTGTTAGGGTTAGACTTAGCTTTAGGGGTTAATCCATTTATTACAGTAGCGGCAAGATTCGCTTGGCAGATTAGGGGTTAATAATTGAAGTTAGGTGTCGGCGATGTTAGGGAGGGCAGATTAGGGGTTAATACTATTTATTATAGGGTTATTGAGGCGGGAGTGAGGCAGATTAGGGGTTAATAACTTTATTATAGTAGCGGTGCGGTCCGCTCGGCAGATTAGGGGGTTAATAAGTGTAGGCAGGTGGAGGCGACGTTGTGGGGGGCAGATTAGGGGTTAATAAATATAATATAGGGGTCGGCGGTGTTAGGGGCATCAGATTAGGGGTACACAGGGATAATGTAGGTAGCGGCGGTTTACGGAGCGGCAGATTAGGGGTTAAAAAAATATGCAGGTGTCCAGCGATAGCGGGGGCGGCAGATTAGGGGTTAATAAGTGTAAGGTTAGGGGTGTTTAGACTCGGGGTTCATGTTAGAGTGTTAGGTGCAGACGTAGGAAGTGTTTCCCCATAGAAAACAATGGGGCTGCGTTAGGAGCTGAACGCTGCTTTTTTGCAGGTGTTAGTTTTTTTTATAGCTCAAATGGCCCCATTGTTTTCTATGGGGGAATCGTGCACGAGCACGTTTTTGAAGCTGGCTGCGTCCGTAAGCCCCGCTGGAATTTAGAGTTGCAGTGGCGTTAAATTATGCTCTACGCTCCCTTTTTGGAGCCTAACGCACTGAAAACCCAGCCATTCTGTGAACTCTAAATAGCAGCGGTATTTAAAAGGTGCGGGGGGAAAAAAGCATGCGTAGCTAACGCACCCCTTTGGCGGCCAAACTCTAAATCTAGCCGTCTGTTTCTTAGGACCCAGCACATCTTTCAGCAGCAATCTGTGATGTCACACAGGGGGGTTGTACATCAAGCAACTTATGCTATTTAAATCCAGTTTTGCGCGCCGCGCGCACACCCTTTGACAAAGCCGACAAGCGGCGAAACATGTTAGGGAATTGGTGCGGAGTCTAGTGAGCTCCTGTGTTTTAGGAATTGTCTAGTAGGGATCGATTAGCGTGTCCCTTGTAGTTACTCTTCTAACTTATTGATGTTACCAGTTCTGGGGTTACTTATTTTGGGTAGCAGCCGTATTATCTGAATTTGACACTAACTTTATTTAAAACGTTCAGCCAGCAAACACATTCTATGCGGCATTGGACAGGCCAGTGGCCAGCCTCATACCTGCTAACATCACACAGACTTAGTTCATGAGCTGCTGCCTTGAACATGTGGTACATATATTTGGTTAACTAACTGGTAATTAACCTCACATAGCTGCTAGCTAACTCTCCGCTCTCTGACCGATATATATGCTAATAATCCTATGTGCGGGGGGTATACTAATGCAATTTACAAACTAGTAATCAAGTGTTGGTCGCATTACTATCCAATGTTATATCTATACTATTGCTACATTGTTAACTTTTGCTTGTATTAACCGCAACGATAAACATTGTATATGCTCTTGCTTGCAAGGTATTCGCCTTACAAACACAATTTCTAGCATCATCACAGCATATATTTAAGCTTTGCAACCCCACGCTGTGTTAAACTAACACAAGTCTCATTAAGTTAACCCCCACACACACAAGTGTATGATAATTTCCACTTAGCACACTGGAATTTTCAGGTGCCGCAAAACAAAGTTACTTTTTATGAATAGATTACCCCTTGTGATTATTAGGGGGTGCAATAATATTTATCTACTAACCAACGCTACTCCGGTACTTGGATCCAAATATTATATCATTTGTGTGTTGAATTCAGTGGCATAAATCTCCATCAGGTTATATGATCAGAGAATTGGTTTTAATAAAGTACAATATCACACCAATAACACCACGACTACTCACATATGAATGTATATCACATTGACTTAATTCTAAGTATTTATTATTGTGCAACAATTCACCTAGTGGGTATACTACAACTATACTCAGCATATATTTTTATATTGCTCTAGTATTAATACATTAAATTAATTGTTACGTCCTACCCCAAGACGATTTGTGTTTATGTGCTCCTATACTGCAAGAAGCGTATTTTGACTATATCAGCCTTTATCTATACACCTTAACCGTCAACTAGAGATGATTTTGTTCTCTATACATGCCTTAGTGCATTAACTGGCTTAGTACTTTTCAGTGCGTATTATGTATACAGACATCATATGTCTTAAATTTATATTCTGTTTATACAACTGACATTACTAGCCAGTCGATTATACTCAGAATTACCGGATATACTGCTTTCCATATTAGACTACTAATATAGTAGCTAACAGTGTGTTATTGCCTAGTGCCGTATATTTCCTCGGCAACTCTATTACTCACGTTTATTTACCCCAGTCCTCTACCATTCAAGAGTCTACACCAGGTAGTAGTTTATATATCTCTGGATATTTACAGAATTGTTCTGGAACATTATACAGAATCTACCTCCATGAGTACATAACTATGACCTACATTACGTTATACTTATAGCGTATATTATTTTAAGGGCACGCTAAGTCAATTCCCTCTATTCGTAGTTTTAATTGTGTGTTGTGTGTATGTGAGAATCTTTTTAGATGATTTAATAAAAGTTAATTTTTAATCTAGTTCTCCTCTATCTATCTTACCCATACCTACCTCAGTATTGACATATTATTTCTGTTATTTGTAATATCACCTAAGGGTGATTTAACTTTCTAGACTCCAGAGTGCTAATGTGTATACTTGTTGTGCAGAACTCCTTTCTCTCCACAACTTTCAAATTTCATTGCTCAATTTGTTTAGAAGCCATTGTGGAACCCCCCTCATAAAATGTGTCCCACTTGTACTGATATGTCTATAACTTGCAGACAACATATTTTGAGTTTGGCAATGGATGATTCTCAGACAGAAGGAAATCAGGTTTTGCCATCTAGTTCTCCCCAAGTGTCACAACCAGTAACGCCCGCACAAGTGACGCCAAGTACTTCTAGTGCGTCTAATTCTTTCACCTTGCAAGATATGGCCTCAGTTATGAATACTACCCTTACAGAGGTTTTATCTAAACTGACAGGGTTGCAAGGGAAGCGCAGTAGCTCTGGGTTAAGAACACATGCTGAGCCTTCTGATGCTTTAGTTGCCGTATCCCAATACTCCCTCACAATGTTCTGAGGTAGGGATGAGGGATTTGCTATCTGAGGGAGAGATTTCTGATTCAGAAAGATTACTCCCTCAGACAGATTCAGATATGACGGCCATTTAAATTTAAGCTAGAACATCTCTGTTTATTGCTTAGGGAGGTTTTTAGCGACTCTGGATGATTGTGACCCTATTGTAGTTCCAGAGAAATTGTGTAAAATAGACAAATATTTAGAGGTGCCTGTCTTACACTGACGTTTTTCCGGTCCCTAAGAGGATTTCGGACATTGTTACTAAGGAGTGGGATAGACCAGGTATTTCCGTTCGCTCCCCCTCCTGTTTTTAAGAAAATGTTTCCCATATCTGACACCATGAGGGACTCATGGCAAACGGTCCCTAAGGTGGAAGGAGCTATTTCTACTTTGGCTAAGCATACAACTATACCTATTGAAGACAGTTGTGCTTTCATAGATCCTATGGATAAAAATTAGAGGGTCTCCTAAAGAAAATTTTGTTCATCAAGGTTTTCTTCTTCAACCTATTGCATGCATTGTTCCTGTAACAACTGCAGCTGCCTTTTGGTTTGAGGCTCTAGAAGAGGCTCTTCAGGTGGAGACCCCACTAGAGGATATTCTGGACAGAATTAAGGCTCTTAAGCTAGCTAATTCTTTTATTACAGACGCTGCTTTTCATCTTGCTAAATTAGCGGCAAAGAATTCAGGTTTTGCCATTTTAGCGCATAGAGCGTTATGGCTTAAGTCCTGGTCGACTGATGTGTCATCTAAAGCTAAGCTTTTGATCATCCCTTTCAAAGGTAAGACCCTATTCTGGCCTGCACTAAAAGAGATCATTTCAGACATCACTGGAGGGAAGGGTCATGCCCTTCCCCAAGATAAGTCGAATAAGTCAAGGACCAAACAAAATAATTTTCGTTTCTTTCGAAACTTCAAGGGTGGTCCCGCTTCCTCTTTCCCTGCGGCAAAGCAAGAGGGGAACTTTGCTCAATCCCAAGCCAACCTGGAGACCTAACCGAGGCTTGGAACAAGGGGTAAACAGGCCAAAAAGCCTGCTGCTGCCACCAAGACAGCATGAAGGGGTAGCCCCCGATCCGGGAACCGGATCTTAGTAGGGGGCAGACTCTCTCTCTTTGCTCAGGCCTGGGCTAAGAGACCGTTCTGGACTCCTGGGCTCATAGAAATTGTAACCCAGGGGTACCTTTTAGATTTCAAAGATTCTCCTCCAAGGGGGAGGGTTCCATCTTTCTCAATTGTCTGTAAACCAGACAAAAAGAGAGGCGTTCTTACGCTGTGTAGAAGAAACTCTTTACCATGGGAGTGATCTGTCCAGTTCCGAAAGCAGAACAGGGACAAGGTTTCTACTCCAATCTGTTTGTGGTTCCCAAAAAAAGAGGGAACCTTCAGACCAATTCTAGATCTCAAGATTCTAAACCAATTCCTAAGAGTTCCATCCTTCAAGATGGAGACCATTCGGACTATTTTACCAATTATCCATGAGGGTCCAATATATGACCACCATGGATATAAAGGATGTGTATCTACACATTCCTATCCACAAAGATTATCAACAGTTCCTCAGGTTTGCCTTCCTGGACAGGCATTACCAGTTTGTGGCTCTTCCCTTCGGGTTGGCCACGGCGCCAAGAATCTTCACAAAAGTGCTAGGGCCCTTCTGGCGGTCCTTGGGCCGCGGGGCTTAGCAGTGGCGCCTTATCTAGACGACATCCTTATTCAAGTGTCGACTTTTTCAACTAGCCAAGTCTCACATGGACTTAGTGTTGGCTTTTCTAAGATCTCATGGGTGGAAGGTGAACGTGAAAAAGAGTTCTCTTATTCCTCTCACAAGAGTTCCATTCCTGGGGAACTCTGATAGATTTGGTGGACATGAAATTTTTTCTGACGGAGGTCAGGAAATCAAAGATTTTAACCACCTGCCGAGCTCTTCATTTCCATTCCTCGGCCGTCATTGCCTCAGTGTATGGAGGTAATCGGACTAATGGTAGCGGCAATGGACATAGTTCCGTTTGCTTGCATCTCAGACCACTGCAAACTATGCATGCTCAGATAGTGGAATGGGGATTATGCAGATTTATCTCCTCAGATAGATCTGGATCAAAAGACCAGAGACTCTCTTCTTTGGTGGTTGTCACAGGATCACCTGTCCCGGGGAATGTGTTTCCGCAGGCCAGCGTGGGTTATAGTGACAACGGACGCCAGCCTACTGGGCTGGGGTGCAGTCTGGAATTCCCTGAAAGCACAGGGTTTGTGGACTCAGAGGAGGCCCTCCTACTGATAACTATTCTGGAATTAAGAGCGATATTCAATGCTCTTCAGGCATGGCCATAGCTGGCTTCGGCCGGATTCATCAGATTTCAGTCGGACAACATCACGACTGTAGCTTATATCAATCATCAGGGGGAACAAGGAGTTCCTTGGCGATGATAGAAGTTTCCAGAGATATCTGATGGGCAGAGACTCACTCTTGCCATCTAGAGAGCTGGGAGGCAGATGTTCTAACTCATCAGACTTTTCATCCGGGGGAGTGGGAGCTCCATCTGGAGGTGTTTTCTCAACTGATTCAGCTATGGGGCACACCAGAATTGGATCTGATGGCGTCTCGTCAGAACGCCAAGCTTCCTTGTTACGGATCCAGGTCCAGGGATCCTCAGGCAGTACTGATAGATGCTCTAGCAGTACCCTGGTCGTTCAACCTGGCTTATGTGTTTCCACCTTTCCCTCTCCTTCCGCGTTCTGATTGCCAGAATCAAACAGGAGAGAGCTTCAGTGATTTTGATAGCACCTGCGTGGCCACGCAGGACTTGGTATGCAGACCTGGTGGACATGTCATCTCTGCCACCATGGACTCTGCCACTGCGACAGGACCTTCTGATCCAAGGTCCGTTCAAGCATCCATATCTAATTTCTCTGCAACTGACTGCTTGGAGATTGAACGCTTGATTTTATCAAAGCGGGGGTTTCTCAGAGTCGGTCATAGATACCTTGATTCAGGCTCTAAAGCCCTGTCACCAGGAAAATCTATCATAAGATATGGCGTAAATATCTTTTTTTGGTCCGAAATCCAAAGGCTACTCATGGAGTAAGATCAGGATTCCTAGGATTTTTTCCTTTCTCCAAGAAGGATTGGAGAAGGGGCTATCAGCTAGTTCCCTAAAGGGACAGATATCTGCTTTATCAATTCTATTGCACAAGCGTCTGGCAGATGTTCAGTCGTTCTGTCAGGCTTTAGTTAGAATCAAGCCTGTGTTTAAACCTGTTGCTCCGCCATGGAGTTTAAATTTGGTTCTTAATGTTCTTCAAGGGGTTCTGTTGGAACCCATGCATTCCATAGACATTAAGCTTCTATCTTGGAAAGTTCTGTTTCTAGTTGCTATCTCTTCAGCTCGAAGAGTTTCTGAGCTATCTGCTTTACAATGCGACTCGCCTTATCTTGTTTTCCATGCTGATAAGGTGGTTTTGTGTACCAAACCTGGGTTCTTCCCTAAGGTTGTTTCTAACAGGAATATCAATCAGGAAATTGTTGTTCATTCTCTGTGTCCTAATCCTTCTTCTAAGAAGGAACGTCTGTTGCACAACTTGGACGTGGTTCGTGCCTTGAAGTTTTATTTGCAGGCAACCAAAGATTTTCGCCAATCTCTTCATTGTTTGTTGTCTATGCTGGAAAGCGTAGAGGTCAAAAGGCTACGGCTACCTCTCTTTCCTTTTGGCTGAAAAGCATCATCCGTTTGGCTTATGAGACTGCTGGACAGCAGCCCTCCTGAAAGAATTACAACTCACTCCACTAGAGAGGTGGCTTCCACATGGGCTTTTAAGAATGATGCTTCTGTTGAACAGATTTGTAAGGCTGCGACTTTGTCTTCACTTCATACATTTTCCAAATTTTACAAATGTGATACTTTTGCTTCTTTGGAGGCTATTTTTGGGAGAAAGTTTTTGCAAGCAGTGGTGCCTTCTGTTTAGGTTCCTGTCTTGTCCCTCCCTTCATCCGTGTCCTAAAGCTTTGTTTTTGGTATCCCACAAGTTAGTATGAATCCGTGGACTCGGTAAATCTTGCAAAATAAAACAAAATTTATGCTTACCTGATAAATTTCTTTCTTTTGCTATGTACCGAGTCCACGGCCCGCCCTGTCTATTCAAGACAGATAGTATTTTTTATGTAAACTTCAGTCACCTCTGCACCTTATAGTTTCTCCTTTTCTTCCTTGGCCTTCGGTCGAAATGACTGGGGGGTGGAGTTAAGGGGGGAGCTATATAGACAGCTCTGCTGTGGTGCTCTCTTTGCTACTTCCTGTCAGGAAGGACAATATCCCACAAGTTAGGATGAATCCGTGGACTCTGTACATCGCAAAAGAAAGAAATTTATCAGGTAAGCATAAATTTTGTTTTGCATAGGAAATTAGCACATCTAGGCAAGTATCCCTGCATGCTTTTCCCCAGAAATTCTTAATATGCAATGTTTCCAATGTATCAGTCTATATAAATACACGGATAAACAATTCCAGTAAAATAAGGTTAATCCTCTTTAACACAAATTTAAGGTCACATATTTAGATATCTTTACCTTCCCTTAGCGCCCTCTAAATACTTAACTCTATTATTCTCTAGTCATATCACACACTTTAGAGGAAGGTGTGTTTTTAGAAGGGTTTGATATCTCTATATATTTTTTGGCTAGCGCAGTACTTATTCATTTATATATCTTTCTATGAATGTAGTATTGAATCTGATGTTCTCATCAGTTTTATTCTTTTTGGGGGGCAGAGGTTTCAACATGTTTTCCCTATCCATATGGTGTGTTTTATCTTTTACTTGTTCATGAAGGGCCTTAATCATATCCTTTCTCTAAGAATCTATCATCTAAGGTGCTAGTTTCCTTTTCCAAGTCGATTGTAGTGTACAATTTCTTTTAATGCACTGATACTGTCCCAGTGGTAAATTTATTTTCCACCTAGGGAGATGGCCACTGCTAGCGTTTAAAAGCCTTATTATTTGGGACATTAAACAGTGTCAAGTCTAGAAAGTCTATTTGTACTTTATCGATATTATGTGTAAATTTGAGGTTCATTTTATTATTGTTTATATGTTGAATAAAGTCAGTAATCATAGATTCTTCACCTTTCCCATATGATGATTACAATTCTGATTTCTATGATCCTGAATGGGATAGGCATTATGTCTGGGTCTGGCTTCCTGTAAGTGCTAATCCAAATCTTAGTTAAGAGTCCCGGCAGTTTTGTAAGGGTCCATAGTAGTATGTGATTCCGGCTGATGGTTGTAGTCAGAGTATTGTCTGTTAGGATTTGTACCAGTTGGGTTTATAGGTGCGATTGTGATCATGACTCATATGTTGTTGTGGGTGATGTGGTGGTCTTGGGGGTGGATTACTAGAATTCAGAAACGTATGTCCCCCAGGTGTCCTGTTAGAATTTGAGAAAGTGTTCTGTTGTTCATTCCTGTTTAGTGTAATTGTGGGGTCTGTGATCTTCATCATTAAATGTGTTCTGTTGTTCATTCCTATTATTGTAGTTATTATGTCTTTGATGTTCATTATTATGTTCTTTGTGCAAGCTGGTATTAGTGTAGTGAGGTTTATAAGTGTTAGTGAAATGAGGTTTGTTTGAAATGGTTTTGTTCTTATTTTGGGCTTTTCATACAAATAGACTTTATCATTTTTATAGTCATCCATATCTCTACATAATTTCTTATATTTGTTCTGTTCTATTTCTTTATTCACTTTTTCATTTCTCTTCTGTATATTCTCATTAAAGGGCCATAATACCCAAATGTTTAAACACTTGAAAGTGATGCAATATAGCTGTAAAAGCTGACTAGAAAATATCACCTGAACATCTCTATGTAAAAAAAGAAAGATAGTTTACCTCAAAAGTTCCTCAGTAGCCAAATCCCATTGTAAAGTATTTCTAAGCAGCATAGTAGTATGTCTGTCCTGGAAAGATAAGGGGATGAGCCCTGTGCACTCTCATATATTTCCCTATTCAGGTTAAAGGAAGCTTACTATGAAATCTCATGAGAGTTAAGTGAAATCTCATGAGATCACAGTAAAAGAGTTCATGACCTCAGCACTGCTGATGCTGATAGCTGCAGTTCATTTCTTCATTTTTTTTTTTACCTGCAGCTGGGAGCAGCTGAAGTATAACTTTTTACACAGAACTTACTCTGCTGAGCTGAGGAGATTGTGAGGTAAAATATCTTCCTTTTTTACATAGAGAAGCTCAGGTGATATTTTCCTGTCAGCTTTTTACAGTTATACTGCATCAGTTTCAAGTGATTTAGCATATGAGTATTATGTCCCTTTAACTGAATAGGAAAATAACATGACTGTGCCTGTACAATGACTGTAATGTTACTGTTTCTTTAAATCAATTATCCTGCAGCCTCATTCTCAACAATCACTCCTCCTTATTAAGGGCCCTCTCTCATTCATTCATTGCTTGGTATTCTGTGTTAGGACTACTCAGTCCATATTACCCCAGCCCTGTGATAGCGTTGCTTACTTGCATTCTGTTACTGTAGAACCAGTGGATCTCATTCTAACCTCTCTGAGTACCTCTCTCCCTTAACCGGACATATTGCTCAGTTCCAGCTTTCAGCTACAAGCATTCCCTTTTGCTTCTTCCACGGAACCCCAGCTGACATCGCTGACGTCACGGGCGGCCGCTCCGACTACTTTCGGTCTCAACACGCTGTCTGGATCAGCTGCAGCTCCGGTCTCCATTGCTACACGCTCAGACTTTTTCTACTATACTTATTGGCAATATCTTCTACCATATACTGTGTCCTGCAATTCAAACTTTATCCTTGAACATCTGGGAATACAGTTACAAGTATTTTTCCTTATTAAGTAACATTTCTCCACGTATCCTCATAAATGCACTAATAGGTAAAAGGTCTCATCATCACAATTACCAGTATGTTGATGTGTGAAACTACCACCTATATCAAACTTACATTTTCTTCAATGATATGCCTAAGCACAGAGGCATTTATAAGAGGAAAAGGAACACTCACTATTTTTGAATAAGTTTGTATGATTATTGAATCATTTACTCAGACTAAAAGGAACATAACATTTCACAGACTTTTTGTAGTAAAAATTACAAACAAATGTTATTTCAAAATTTATTTGCAAAAGTGACATTGTACATTTGGCTTATTACAGAAATACCAAGACTAACAAATAAAGGAATGGATCCTGTGGAGTTATATAACTATGTAGTTGCTCTAGGGCAAAAAGATGATCAACTTAATCAGGGTCTTAGGGACCATACAGGTAGAAAATTTAACATTGAGAAACATTATTAAAGAGGGAATAAGCCCTAAATACCTCACATAGTGATACTCTCATAGAAACCACCTGTTAGTCCACCAGAGAAGTTTTCTGGTGACAGAAAACTTTTCAGACAGTTCCTTAATTCATGTAATCTCTTTATAACATTACAGCCCAAAACTTTCACTACTGACAGAATAAAAGTTTTGACTGTCATGTCATACCTTAGGGGAGAGCCTAGGGCATGGGCAGACACATTATATGAACAGAATGATCCCATGTTAAATTCTATAGAAGATTTCTTTAAAGGTCTATCCTCCCTTTATGAGGACCCACATAAACAGCTTACTGCTGATAAATAAATTAAGATCACTTAAACAAAATAAAAGAGCAGTGGAAGACTATATTTCCGAATTTAAGATTTGGCAGGCGGATTCAGGCTGGAACCAAATCTCCCTGAGGAATCAGTTCAGGATTGGTTTTGTCTGAATTAATTAAAGACAAACTTGCAAGAATTGACATACCAGAAAATTTAAATGATTTGATGCAGCTCTCTATAAAGATTGACCATAGAATTAGGGAGAGGAAATTAGAAAAATCTTCAACTGACTCTGACACTAGATCCACTGTACATAGACCAATTATGCATAGTTCTAAAAGTCCAGATGAACCAATGGGACATCAGGTGCCATTAGAGGACCGTTAACTCCGGAAGAGAAACACAGACGCAGAATCAATCATTTGTGTTTATATTGTGCCTCTAAAGAGCATGAGAGTACCTCTCTGTCCACTTTTGTTGAAAACCAAAAAGGGTAATAGATTATCCAACGACTATAACTTATCTTTAAGTAAAAATCAGTTTAAAAATTGTGTAATTCCTATCTCTTTGCAGTGGGATCGTCATCACTCTGAGGCGGTCATCGATTCTGGTGCTTTCTCCTGTTATATTGATATATCATTTGCTAATACAAATAAAATTCCATTAATTGCAAAAGCAAAAACCTGTTATGGTGCGTTTAATTGATGGTAAAGAGTTGGAAACAGGACCTATTACACACCATACCGTACCATTCTTGTCACTACACAATCCTCCCACCATGAATATATTTCATTTTGATGTTCTTCATTCACCTATATACCCTATAGTATTAGGTCTACAGTGGTTAAGATTGCATCAACCACATATACATTGGATAGCAAATAAAATTGATTTTACTTCAGATTACTGTTAAAAGTACTTGTTATCCACACACTTCCCTGTTGGCTGTGCTTGACTTAGCACTTCCAACTGTATATCATGATCTGAGACAAGTGTTTAGCACAAAACAGGCAGAGACATTACCGCCCGCACAGACTATATGATTGTCCAATAGAACTTGTACCTGGTTCTGACATACCATATGGTCATATATTTCCACTATCAGAACCAGAGTTACAACACTTAAAAACTTACATTAATGACAATTTACGTAAAGGTTTCATTAGGCCCTCAACATTACCTGGCAGGCGCAGGAATCTTTTTTGTAAAAAACAAAGATCTTACCTTATGCCCATTGTTGACTATAGGGAGCTTAATAAGAGAACTGTTAAAGATCGCTATCCTTTGCCCCTAATACCAGAGCTGATTGAAAGATTGAAAGGTGCTCAAATCTATACAAAGCTCGATCTAAGGGGAGCATACAATTTAATTCGTGTCAGACCTGGGATGAGTGCTTACCGCTTTTAGAACAAGGTATGGTCTGTATGAATATACAGTCATGCCTTTTGGGTTATGTAATTGCCCCGGCCACCTTTCAAAGATTTATCAATGATATTTTCAGAGATCTACTTGACACTTTGATGGTAATTTACTTAGATGACATCCTCATCTATTATAACACACCACTCATATCTGGTGGCACAGTAGATTGCACGCGGTGCTCTGACAAAATGCAGAAGGACATTTGGCAGACCGGGACAATTGGCAGACGGACATTTGGCCGACAGATAGAAAGCTAAAGAATGTTCCTATTTCGGCCGAGGGCAGATACGTTCCAGAGTGCTCTCTTCTAATCAGAGCCTCAGGCGCCGCAACTGCCTCTGGGAACCGTACCATGGGTCCCAGACCGCACGTCTTGTAATTCTCTGTCTGGGGAAATTAGCTATCTATCAAATCTATCTATTTATCTATCAAATCTATCTATCTATATATCCTATCGTATCTATCAAATGTATCTTATGCATCTATTGATCTATCTATCTAATCTATGTATCTATCTATCTATCAAATCTATCTATCTTGTGGGCCGGATCGACCAAGCATCTTTTTCCATCTCCCGGTTCCTAAAATCGATGCCATATACACGTTCCCTGATAGGGACGTAACAGGAGATTAAACTGATAAGGAATAGTACTACTTAACACACCACTCATATCTGGTGGCAACAGTAGATTGCACGCACAGTGCCCCAAATTTGAAGTAGGGATGACCGACCAAGCATCTTTTTCCATCTCCCGGTTCCTAAAATCCATGCCATATACACGTCCCCTAATAGGGGACGTAACAGGGATTAAACTGATAAGAATAGTACTACTCTAAAACACCACTCATATCTGGTGGCACAGTAGATTGCACGCACAGTGCCCCAAATTTGAAGTAGGAGGACCGACCAAGCATATTTTTCCATCTCCCGGATTCCGAAATTCCATGCCATATACACGTCCCCTAATAGGGGACGTAACAGGGGATTAAACTGATAAGAATAGTACTACTTAACACACACCACTCATATACTGGTGGCAACAGTAGATTGCACGCGGTGCTCTGACAAAATGCAGAAGGACATTTGGCAGACGGACATTTAGCAAACGGACATTTGGCGACAGACAGAAAGCTAAAGAATGTTCCGATTTTCGTCCCGAGGGCAGATACGTTCCAGAGTGCTCTGTTCTAATCAGAGCCTCGGGCGCCGCAACTGCCTCTGGGAACCTTACCATGGGTCCAAAACCGCATGTCTTGTAATTCTCTGTCTGGGAAATTAGCTATCTATCAAATCTATCTATTTATCTATCAAATCTATCTATCTATCGTATCTATCAAATGTATCTATTGCATCTATTGATCTATCTATCTAATCTATGTATCTATCTATCAAATCTATCTATCTCGTGGCCGGACCGACCAAGCATCTTTTTCCATCTCCCCGGTTCCTAAAATCCATGCCATATACACGTCGCCTGATAGGGGACGTAACAAGGAATAAACTGATAAGAATAGTACTACTTAACACACCAACTACATATCTGGGTGGCCACAGTAGATTGCACGCGCAGTGCCCCAAATTTGAAGTAGGAGGACCGACCAAGCATCTTTTTCCATCTCCCGGTTCCTAAAATCCATGCCATATACACGTCCCCTGATAGGGGACAGTAACAGGGATTAAACTGATAAGAATAGTACTACTTAACACACCACTCATATCTGGTGGCAACAGTAGATTGCACGCGGTGCTCTGACAAAATGCAGAAGGACATTTGGCAGGACGGACATTTGGCAGACGAACATTTGGCCGACAGACACGAAGCTAAAGAATGTTCCGATTTCGGCCGAGGGCAGATACATTCCAGAGTGCTCTGTTCTAATCAGAGCCTCAGGCGCCGCAACTGCCTCTGGGAACCTTACCATGGGTCACAGACCGCACGTCTTGTAATTCTCTGTCTGGGAAATTAGCTATCTATCAAATCTATCTATTTATCTTTCAAATCTAATCTATCTATCTATCGTATCTATCAAATGTATCTATTGCATCTATTGATCTATCTATCTAATCTATGTATCGTATCAAATCTATCTATCAAATCTATCTATCTCGTGGCAATGGGGAGTTTGTGGTTGTGCAAATGGACTGTTTGCGGTTGTTTGCGGTGCGTTTAAACGGGGAGTTTGGTCTGTCACTGTGAAGCGGGCGTAACCCTTACACTACCTGATCGATACAACATCATACCTGATGTTTTAAAGCACGTTATTCCAAACAATTTAGGGATGTTAGGTGATTTATGCCCTTTATGGATTAAAACCAGACTCTGCATCAAACTATGTAATTTTCTGTGGGAGTTTTGCCATGGATCCCCCTTCGGCATTAAACCAACAAGATGCAATGTGGGGAGAGAGATCAATGACAGAAATAAATCCTCTGCTCTAAAGATCAATGTCTAAATATTTAGACTGTCCACCGGTGTGGAGGGGGAATTACCTCAAATCAATTCACTCTGTAATGCTTGTACACTTAAACCAAAAGATTGATTGGTGTCTCACCACCAGAAATCGAGTCTGTATAACTTACGGTTATGCCTTATAGCAAAGATTAGGTCCGTAGTTTATCCAATGGCTCCTGATGTACTTTCCCGCAGAACCAGGCTGCGGTCGTGGGGGGACAGGTGGAGGGCAGAGAGACGCTGGACTCCCAATCGACCAAGCGAGGGGCCGTGTTGCATACACGCTGATGTCCTATGCGTAATTCAGCCGGATCCTGCGCTTGTTGCCAGGGGGCGTGTCGCCCAGAGTGTCACCACTGTGGTCGACCAATGAAAGAATTCAGGAGGTTCCGTAGGCTCATCAACGATAGTCAGAAGAGTGAGGTAAATCCCGTAACCTACGGGGAGCTTTTAAACAGGTAGAGGACTTCTTAGGCAGGGCGCCGTTTCGCTCAAGCAGGCAATAATAACTTCACCATAAAGAAACTGTGAGAGCGAAACGGCAGGGGTAAATTAAAACCAAGTCTTTAATAGTCCAAAAAGTTAAAATCTGATGGTACAAACAGCAAAGAAAGTTGCACCACAAGCACCTGGGGTAGGCAAGCTTACGCGTTTCGGCTGTTAGCATGCTCATAGCATGAGGTAGCCTATAACCAGGTGATGCTTATATACACACATAATTAATAAACATCACAGGTTAAAGGTTAAAAACACACTCCCCTTGGTGAATTAACACATAGTGTGCCAGAAAACCGGTCTTAGAACAGGTAATATAAAATATTAGTAACATAATTGAGATATGAAAATGGTCAATAATCAATGAATGAAAACATTGTAATGTAGATATTATAGGACATTTTTACAAAGTAAAACAGCATGGTTATAACGGCCCTATAATAGATTAAAGTAAAATATGGTTAAAGCGTAAGCTTGCCTACCCCAGGTGCTTGTGTGCAACTTTCTTTGCTGTTTGTACCATCAGCTTTTAACTTTGGACTATTAAAGACATGGTTTTAATTTACCCTGCCATCGCTCCCCCTTCGGCATGCCACTGTCCAGGTATTAGTACCCTTGAAACAATTGTTCATCACTGTTGTGGCCAGAAAGAGTCCCTGTGGGTTTTAAAATTCGCCTGCCTATGGAAGTCAATGGCGGTTAGCCTGGTTCGCCCGTTCGCGAACAGTTGCGGAAGTTCGCGTTCGCCATTCGCGAACAGAACATTTTAAGTTTGCGACATCACTATTCCTGAGGCTATTTCTGATATGATTTCTGGGGAATGGAATAAGCCAGGAACTTATTTTATTCCTTCTTCAAGGTTTAAAAAATTGTATCCTTTACCAGCAAAATCTATAGAGTTTTGGAAAAAATCCCCAAAGTTGATGGGGCTATTTCTACTCTTGGTAACGTACCACTATTCCTATGGAAGATAGTACTTCCTTTAAGGATCCTTTAGATTGAATCTTATCTAAGGAAGGCCTATTTATATTCAGGTCATCTTCTCAGACCTGCTATTTCTTTGGCTGATGTTGCGGGCTAGCCTCAACTTTTTGGTTGGAGAATTTAGCGCAACGAGAATTGGATCCTGACATATCTAGCATTACTCGCTTACTGCAACATGCTAATCATTTTATTTGTGATGCCATTTTTTATATTATCAAAATTGATGCTAGATTCCATATCTTTAGCTATATTAGCTAGAAGAGCTTTGTGGCTTAAAGCTTGGAATGCTGATATGACATCTAAATCTAGATTACTATCTCTTTCTTTCCAAGGTAATAATTTATTTGGTTCTCAGTTGGATTCTATTATTTCAACTATCACTGGAGGAAAAGGAGTTTTTCTGCCTCACGATAAAAAACCTAAGGGTACATCTAAGGCTTCTAACCGTTTTCGTTCCTTTCGTCAGAATAAGGAACAAAAAAACTCAATCGTCCTCCCAAGGATTCTGCTTCCAAATGGAAGCCTTCCTCAAATTGGAATAAATCCAAGCCATTTAGGAAACCAAAGTCTGCCCCTAAGTCCGCATGAAGGTGCGGCCCTCATTCCAGCTCAGCTGGTAGGGGGCCAGATTAAGATTTTTCAAGGATTTTTTTTATAAAATCTGTCCAAAATCATTGGATTCAGAAGCATTGTCTCTCAAGGGTATTGAATAGGATTCAAAGTAAGACCTCCTGGTGAGAAGATTTTTTCTCTCACGCATCCCTGTAAATCCAGTAAAAGCTCAGGCTTTTCTGAAGTGTGTTTCAGACCTGGAGTTCTTCAGGGGTAATCATGCCAGTTCCTCCTCAGGAACAAGGTTTGGGGTTTTATTCAAACCTATTCATTGTACCAAAGAACAGAAAATTTAATCAGACCAGTTCTGGATCTGAAAATTTGAATCGTTATGTAATAGTACAAACTTTCAAGATGGTGACTTATAAGGACTCATTCTACCTTTTGTTCAGCGAGGACATTATTATGTCCACAATAGACTTGCAGGATGCATACCTTCATATTCCGATTCATCCAGACACTATCAGTTTCTGAGATACTCTTTTCTAGACAAGCATTACCAATTTGTTGCTCTTCCATTTGGCCTAGCAACAGCTCCAAGGATCTTTTCAAAGGTTCTGGTGCCCTATTATCTGTAATCAGAGAACAGGTATTGCGGTGTTTCCTTATTTGGACGATATCTTGGTACTAGCTCAGTCTTTACATACTGCAGAATCTCACACGAATCAACTAGTGTTGTTCTTCGGAAACATGGTTGGAGGATCAATTACAAAAAGTTTCTTGATTCCTCAGACAAGGGTCACCTTTTTAGGCTTCCAGATAGATTCAGTGTCCATGACCCTGTCTCTAACAGACAAGAGACGCTTAAAATTGGTCTGCAGCATGCCGGCACCTTCAGTCTCAGTTATTCCCTTCAGTGGCTATGTGCATGGAAGTTTTAGGTCTCATGATCTGCAGCATCGGACACAATCCCCTTGCTCGTTTTCACATGAGACCTCTACAGCTTTGCATGCTGAATCAATGGTGCAGGGATTATACAAAGATATCACAATTAATATCCTTGAATCCCAATGTACGACACTCTCTGACATGGTGGATAGATCACCATCGTTTGGTTCAAGGGGCTTCTTTTGTTCGGCCAACCTGGACTGTAATCTCACAGATGCGAATCTTTCAGGTTGGGGAGCTGTTTGGGGATCTCTGACAGCACAAGGGGTTTGGAAATCTCAAGAGGCCTAGATTACCAATAAAATATTTTAGAAACTCCGTGCAATTCTCAGGGCTCTTCAGTTTTGGACCTCTGCTAAAGAGAGAACATTCATTTGTTTTCAGACAGACAAATATCACAACTGTGGCTATATGTCAATCATCAGGGTGGGACTCAAAGTCCCCAAGCTATGAAAGAAGTATCTCGGATACTTGCTTGGGCGGAATCCAGCTCCTGTCTAATCTCTGCGGTGCATATCCCAGGTGTAGACAATTGGGAGGCGGATTATCTCAGCTGCCAGACATTACATCCAGGGGAATGGTCTCTCCTCCAGATGTGTTTTCTCAGATTGTTCAGATGTGGGGTCTTCCCAGAGATCGATCTCATGGCCTCTCATCTAAACAAGAAACTTTCCAGAAACCTGTCCAGGTCAGGAATGTTCAGGCGGAAGCAGTGGATGCACTGACACTTCCTTGGTGTTATCATCCTGCTTACATCTTCCCGCCTCTAGTTCTCCTTCCAAGAGTGATCCCCAAAATCATCATGGAACAGTCTTTTGTGTTGCTGGTGCTCCAGCATGGCCACACAGGTTTTTGTATGCAAGATCTGGTTCGGATGTCCAGTTGCCCGCCTTGGCCACTTCCGTTTCGACCGGACCTACTATCTCAAGGGTCCGTTTTTCCATCAGGATCTCAAATCATTAAATTTGAAGGTATGGAAATTGAACGCTCTAGTTCTAAGTCATAAAGGTTTCTCTGACTCAGTGATTAATACCATTGTATTTTTTATCTACTATTTTTATCTACTATTTTTATCACTTTTTTTATTTATATTTTTGTACTTCTATTTTCATTTTGTATCTCACGTTTACCACTCATTTGGAACATTGGATTTATTTTTGGAAGTTTTTTTTAAGTGTTTTGGATTTGGATTTGATCATCTAAGATTTACCACACGCACCATCTACACTAATTGTGGAATAGATTTCTTATTAAGAGACAATTTTTTAAGAGACAATTTTTCGAAAGACACATTTTTTTATTGATTTTGCTATTGATTCCTTTATTGGTTTCTATTGATTGCATAGTCACACCGGACCCTTCCGGGTCACTGTATTTAAATTTCAACGTTGATAATCTGAATATCCTAACGTCAATGTTTTGGGACACCACACCTTGTTATTCACTGTTATATAACTGCCATCATTCCGTGCTCATATTGTTCCTTGTTGATAAATTCTGCTGTTGGAGTTAACTAGCACAATTACCCCAACACCAGAAGAAAATATCGTGATACAAGATATTGTAACATATTGCAATTTTATATTTTATCTCATGGATCCATGGAGATTTTAGGAAGGTTTTAACTATATTTGTACTGTATTTCTATTGCTATGTAATAAATATGTCCAATTTTTAACCTCTTAAACACACTCACTCTCACAGACCTTTTTAGCTTCAAAGCGCTCACTGTATACACACACGATTAATACTCTATGTTACAAGCTCGTAAATCTGTCTCTAGAAAGATTTATTATAGAGTCTGGAAAACTTACATTTCATGGTGTTCTTCTCATAAATTCTCCTGGCATTCTTTTAGAATTCTAGAAATTTAACAGTTCCTTCAGGATGGTTTGGATAAGGGTTTGTCTGCAAGTTCCTTGAAAGGTCAAATCTCCGCTCTTTCTGTTTTGTTTCACAGAAAGATTGCTATACTTCTGATATTCACTGTTTTGTACAGGCCTTTAGTTCGCTTTAAGCCCTGTCATTAAATCAATTTCTCCTCCTTGGAGTCTTAATTTGGTTCTGAAGGCTTTACAGGCTCCTCCATTTGAGCCTATGCATTCTTTGGACATTAAAAAACTTTCTTGGGAAAGTGTTGTTCCTTTTGGCTATCTCTTCTGCTAGAAGAGTTTCTGAGCTATCTGCTCTTTCTTGTGAGTCTCCTTTTTCGATTTTTTCATCAGGATAAGGCAGTTTTGCGGACTTCTTTTCAATCTTTACCTAAGGTTGTGAATTCTAACAACATTAGTAGAGAATTGTTGTCCCTTCCTTATGTCCTAATCCTAAGAATTCTTTGGAGAGATCCTTACATTCTTTGGATGTGGTAAGAGCTTTGAAATATTATGTGGAAGCTACTAAAGATTTCAGGAAGACTTCCAGTCTATTTGTTTTATTTTCTGGTCCTAGGAAAGTCAGAAGGCTTCTGCTATTTCCTTGGCTTCTTGGTTGAAACTTTTGATTCATCAAGCCTATTTGGAGTCGGGTCAGGCCCCGCCTCAGAGAATTACAGCTCATTCTACTAGATCAGTCTCCACTTCGTGGGCTTTTAAGAATGAAGCTTCAGTTGATCAGATTTGCAAAGCGGCAACTTGGTCCTCTTTGCATACATTTACTAAATTCTACCGTTTTGATGTATTTGCTTCTTCGGAAGCAGTTTTTGGTAGAAAAGTTCTTCAGGCAGCTGTTTCAGTTTGATACTTCTGCTTTTGTTTTAAGTTTTTTTCTTTCAAAAATGAAATAAACTTATTTTTTTGGGTTGTGGATTAATTTTTTCAGCGGAATATGGCTGTTTTTATTTTTATTCCCTCCCTCTCTAGTGACTCTTGAGTAGAAGAATCCACATCTTGGGTATTGATATCCCATATGTCACTAGCTCTTGGACTCTTGCCAATTACATGAAAAGAAAACATAATTTATGTAAGAACTTACCTGATAAATTCATTTTCTTTCATATTGACAAGAGTCCATGAGGCCCACCCTTTTTATGGTGGTTATGATTTTTTTTGTATAAAGCACAATTATTTCCAAATTTCCTTTGTTGATGCTTTCTACTGCTTTCTTTATCACCCCACTGCTTGGTCTATTCGTTAAAACTGAATTGTGGGTGTGGTGAGGGGTGTATATAGACATACTATCTACTCTACTCTCTCACTCATTAACCGATATAAAGTGCTAAGTAACATCTACCATTACATCTCGATATTTAACTGTGATGTAATATTACTTATTGGCACGATATTCTTGCACTTTGGTAAAGATGACTTGTTAATCTAATTAATAATTGGTTAGTGACCATTTACAAACTACAGTCGGTACTTAAGTTTGGTTTTAATTAATTTTTCCTAATTTAATTTTTGAACCCAATAAAAGTTATATTTTAGATTTAGTCATATTCCTTTTCCCGTATACCATCCTTGGATCATCAGTTTAGTGATTGTTACTTGCAACTAGTTTGCAATTTGACCTAGGAGTGCTTTCAATGTGTATGGTTTTCTCTTGCATATTTAAGTATTCAAATTCATACACTAAGCACCCACTTCTAGCCGTATTTTATTGGCATAATTAAAGATATAAACAGGTCTATTACACAGAAGTAGTGCCATTGGTAACTTTTTGTAAATTTATCTAATTTCAACACCTGATTCTCAGGCTTTCCACCAATAGAGCACACATAAAGTGGTACACTATACCACCACCACGTAATCTCACGTTATCTTGTCACTATGTCATCCAAGTGGGAACAGGATAGATTATCCAGACAACGCAAAAGAGAAACTGACCTTAATGACGTATTCAAAAACCCAGTAACAAATGTACTAAATATACAGGATAAAATGAACTCAGCCCTTAAGGATATACACAAGCTTATGTTCAAACAAGATAAACTATGATGGAATCACCACTTTTTTGAGAAATATACTGAGCTAAAATTAATTCTGAGGGGGCTGAGAATACAGCTGTTTCCGGCATTTGAATTTCGAAATCCACAACACAATATAGAGTGGGAAGATGCGCTATCTGAATGCTCGACCAAATTAATGAAAATTTTGATTAAGCATGACAAGGAAGAATATGACTTTTTGGAGACAAAAGTTCAGGATCTTAATACACAGCTACAGGAATTTGAATCACTCACAGATTTTGAACAAACATATAAACAATATCAGAAGGAGTTAGATAAATACGAGAATGAAATTAAACAAACAAAACAAGGGAAACTAAGCAGGGACAAAACAGACTATGAGAACAAGAAAGTCTACAAATGGAAAACCAAAACTAACCCTAACAGAGTGAAATCATCACAAGTAAACTTAGTGCAATGTGATGTTTCAGATACAGAAGGGGAAGAATCAGAAACTCAGGAGTCAGATACAGAACCACAGACACCTAACCCTGAGGTTAACACCAGAATCACGAGAAGGAAGAGAAAGGATTTTTTAGGAGCAGGTGCCTCTTCACACACAGACACACCAGAAGAGGCAGGGGGCAAACCAAAAAGGCAAAACAAAAGCCAAACTACGAACAAAACAAACAAAAAGAACTGGAAACCCTATCAAAGAGCTCCAAGCCCTTTCTCCAAATGAGACTGACTCACTGAGAATAATAAATCTATCTCACAAATTACTATCAGAAGCACACATATCTATACTTTCTAAAGGAATGTCATTCTGTCCCACTCCAAACCTGGACAAATTCGAAACTATCAAGGATGTTCATTTATTTGTCCGCAAAATAGCACTAAAAGATTTTATTGTGGAAAGTCAAAATCATCTGAACCAGCTCCTGGTTACTCCTGGTCTGATGAGGAGATGAACACATTGGAAACAATGGAGTCCTTATTATTTGAACACAATCCACAGGAGGAATTAAGTCCAGAACCAACCAAAGAAACTAAATGGAGAGACAAGATAACCAACAAATCAACCTTTATGCCCAAATTAAATCAATGTGCTCAATTACAAACATTTACAGATGTGGTTTGTGAGGAGATAACCAAATTAACTGACAAACCAACAACATACAATATGACCAAAAATGAGCAAAAAGCATTGAATGAGATAAACATTGGGATGATGTCATCATTCGAAATTCCGACAAGGGAGGGAATATTGTACTATGGCCGATCAATATGTACAAAACAGAAACTGATAAACAACTAAAAGACACATCCTGCTACAAAAAGTTGGCATTTAATCCTAACCAAATGTTTCTTCAGGAATACATGAATATTCTGGACATGGCCAGATATGATAACATGATTACAAGTAAGGAATTCCAAAACTTTCTCCCTCAATTACCTTCTTATGTACAAGACACAACGGATGTTCTGGTTCAGTTAGAAAATGTACACTTCTCTTCCACTACATGGCTAGTTACAGCGGATGTGGAATCACTTTACACGTGTATAAATCATGATTTAGGCATTCAAGCTGTAAAGTGGTTTTTGTCAATGGGTTCAGAGGAAGACCCTGCACATGATGATTTTGTATTACAACTTTTAAAATTCATTCTCACACATAACTTCTTCACATTCAACAATGGTTTTTACCTCCAAACCAGAGGTACCGCTATGGGCACCGCGTGTGCTCCCACCTATGCCAATCTTTTTCTAGGCTGGTGGGAGCAAAAACATGTTTTCTCAGACAATAATACTGATGACTTAAACAGAATCCCCTATGGATTCGGTACATTAATGATGTGCTCTTCTTGTGGGAGGGCACAAAAAACGAACTAGACAAATTCATGGCAAAGTTAAATTCCAACAACCTGAACATTAAATTAACTTATGAAGCAGATCAAGAAAAGATTAATTTCTTAGATCTCCAAATCATTAAAACCCAAACTGGTATGTTGGAAACGGATGTCCATCGCAAAAAACAGCTACAAATAGCTTATTACATAGCACAAGTGCACATGCCCCCAACACAATCAAAGCCCTTCCAGTGGGCAAATTTTTACGAATGAGACGTAATTGTTCTACTGAAGAAAATTACAAACAAAGAGCCAAAGAAGTAACGGAAGGAAAGACTCATATCCAGAGGATACAGCCGTAAATCTATTAAAAAGCAGAATTCAGAGCCAAAAATACTCTCAGACAGGATTTGTTAAAAAAGCAAAAGAAATCTCAAAAGGAAGAAATCAGATTTATCTCAACCTACAATTCTAAGAGTACACAAGTACTGGATATCTTACAAAAGAATTGGCATATCTTAACCTCTGATCCTATACTATCACACATCATGGGAGACAGAATTCAAACAGGCTTCAGGAGAACACGTAATCTCAAGGATTTGATTAGCCCAAGCCATCTACAAGGACCCAAAACTAAGGGAGCATTCAAGAAGGGCTCATTTAAATGTGGTACATGTAGCACGTGTAGCTTTATGATGAAAAAAGAGGAAATCCGTGATCGTTTTAAAAAAATACATAAAATCAGATCGTACATCAATTGCCACACTGAGGGAGTTGTCTATGCCCTCCAATGCAAATGTAATAAGACCTACGTAGGCATGACAACAAGGAAAATCAGGACACGACTACAAGAACATCTGAGGAACATAAAAAATGCTGGTAAAGACCTTCAGGAGGGTAAAAATTTGACTTCTGTGGCACGTCACTTCTTCAAAAGTCATAACTCCAAACAGTCTGAACTCAAATGTTTTGGAATTGAAAAAATACAATTGGGTGTAAGAGGTGGCAATCTAGAGAACATCCTGCTACAAGCAGAAAGCAAATGGATTTTTTTACTTAATACGGTTCAACCGTATGGATTAAATGAATAAAATAACTTTGTTTCATTCCTGTAATCTATAGAATGTATAATTGTTTTCAAGTCAAGAATGTAAATATACAACGACTCAAATAGGCAACTAACATCCTAAACTCATTCAGAATAATATCTAAACAACTCTCCATGAAGTGAAGCAACATATCAATACCAACAACTTTGTTGGTGTGAATCCTAAATAATCTCACATGTATTAATTAAGAGTAACATTTCGTTTATTCTTCTATTTCTTTAACTTAAACTCACGTAATCAGCTTATCTGATTTAGTAGATGACACATTTTCCCCCCCCTTTTCCTCACTGTAACATATCACTTTTAGCACAGTCTCGCGCTAACTCTCTATTCCCTTTAATTTAGAACACTTTTGTAACAATTTCACACTAATTCCCTACCTCCTTTTATCTAGAATACTTTCGTATTATCACAGTTAACTTAAGAACTACTAATATTTGCTAATGCCTATTGCAAAGTAATACACTACCTACAATTTTGTTTACTTTCATCATTTTCAACTTTAAAATTTTTTTTTAGAGTCAAGCTATTATGACCCCATTGGATAACACCTTTACTGTTCAAAGTATATAATGATCTTATTCAGCACATTGCTTATATGTGATCACTTGCTTTTACCTCTACACAATACCATTGCACTAATGTCACACTCCCTTTGTCAACTCTCTATGGTCACGTTTAGACTTCAATCATTTTTTTTGTTTTAAAATTTTAAGAGTTTCAGGTGACTATATACAAAAAGGGTACAAGAGTGTTCCTATCCCATGTGCTTAAGCAGGAAGGCGCTAGTAGTCACATTCTGGGAGAGTAAAGTTAACTACCTCGTACATGAACAGCTATCTACGCTTGCTTAAAAGCAGCGTAGTTATTTTCCATAAGCTAGGTATTTGTACCATAGGTTCTATCATTCTATCGGACTCGTCTTAGCCGGACTAGCTAAAGCTAAGTATTCTGGTAGGGAGAGTAAAGGAGCATATTTTAAACATGTCAATTCAGTAGGTGTCAGCAAACTCTTATTATTCACAACTAGGAAAACATGATAGAGTAAGTTAGAGTTATGAAATAAAATGTGTTTTCTTGTTGTAGAGGTTTGTTACTCATCTCAGGATAATGAGAGAAGTGTAACAGAAACTAATCTACAGAGAGTTAGTTTAGATTGATCATTTTAATGCTATATGGAACATTTGATGGCGCCCAGTATTTGGGCGTCATAGGGTTAGCGCATAGTGTAATAGTTAGTCACAAACACCATGTAGTGGTAGAATATATGTATATGTTGCATTGATTTTGTGGTAGGATTTTTTAGTAGATAAGATAAATAGATGCTAGCTAAAATTAAAGTAAACATTAGGGAGGCACGTCAGATAATCTGCAATGTGATTGCTGGTTTGTTCACAAGGCTAACCGTTAGTAGTGTCAGTCATGTTGTGACCTTAGGGGCAGCATTTCTTAACTAATAATTGACAGCGATATCTAAAACCTTGTCAATGTTGTATGTTTGCCTTTTCAGAGAAGCTATTATAGGGTCATAATTTTATAAAGGCATAGAGAAGTTAAACAGACGATACACCAGAGATGTGACATAATAATGCTTGGTTACTATTAGGGGTGGCATGTGAGAGAATATTAAACATTTATAAACCCTTAAGGAGATAATGAACAGTTAAGTCTAACAGCTGCATAACAAACAGATCTCAACCTGATATCTATAACATTTGATAAAAGTAAAATAAAGAAGCAGCTCTAAACGAAATTACAGTTCTGCACTGTCTGGGGAGACAGAGGTATCTGGCAATACTGCCATCGTAAACAGTTCCCAAAGCTAATAGTTAACTGCTACTTGTGCATACTTGTCCTGTTCGCCTAACCCATAAACATAAATACAGTCCTGGATCCTATATATCACTTGTACTGATTGCTTCAGGGTAAGCGATGTCTCTAATGAAAGACGCAAGGCAGCAGAGCGGGTGCATGTTTGGCCCATCAGCCTATGCCATTTCTTCTAAAGACTGAGAGTCTCCGGCAGACTAAATGTGTCCCGGTGTTGGGGCGGTGTAGCTGTAGAAGGTAGCTACATGGGGAGCTCTGTACATGACTGCAAGCCGGGTCTGCTACTTGGTCTCCTCTCTCTCTCGCAGTATATACCCCATAGCTGGAGCGGGACTTTGCAGGGATGGCTTCCGGTGAATGATGGCTGCTGTCGATGGTGCTTGTGAAGCTACGGGGATCTGAGGTTTCCCTGGTGCTACTGGAGTGGCGCCTGCGAGTGCGGTAAGTTGCGTCTTATCGACTGGACTTGAGCTTGCTCCTGGGACCGTGTATATCGGACGTTCCTCCTGCTCCTCCTGTCTGATCCATCTGATATCCGATGGACTGTAGGTAAGTTCTGAGTCAGCTGATGAGAGAAGGGGTGAACCCGCAGCAGATTGCAGGGCAGCCGAACAATCTATATAATGCTGGTCCAAGCGGCCTGTCATATTCTTCAGAAGGGAAATGACCAGCCTCAGGGTGTCTGTCTGGCACACTACATCATGTGCGCCCTCCATGTTGTTCAGCAGGCTACACTTCTAAAGTTCTTAATTTGCTACTCTGTGCGGGTCACACTTTTTTCGAAATCCACCTCAGTCCATATTAATAAGAAGGAGTCCAATATTTACGGTATCTCCATAACCAGAAGTTAAATCTCCATACTTGTGCTAGGCTCTTTAGGCCTGCATCTGTGGTCCGAGTTCACATGACGACTTCAGGAGAAGCATTTCTCAGCAAAGTTCCTCTTTCTGGCCTCCTAGTCTGTTTCAGAACATGATGTATAAGATGGGCTACAAAGGATCTTTATTAGAAGATTAGAATTAATTGCTTAGTTGCCAAAAAGTTCAAAAAAATCTCCTAAAAATAAGATTTAATATCAGAGCTCCTGCAACATGCGTCTGATCAGCCCGGTAGTCGGCTCCGCCCCCGACTTCAATCATTTTAATCAACATGATCTTATTCAAAACAGTTATGGATTCACATCAGAATGTGGAGCTCTAACCACAACTGTCTCTTTCCTGGTTACGCTATAGGAGTTTTCGGGTTTATTAAGCAAGTAAATACACACACACATACGATCATAGTATGTTCATCATTTGATTTACTTAAGAAACTTAACATCAAATCAGTTTGAGGTTCCAATATAACACACGATTAATCGCAAGTATGGTATACAACGTTATGCTTCTATTAAAAAATGAAGACTTGAGAAACAAACCTCACTACTTATAAATATACGCTAGATTCTATCCAGTTCGTAGATCTAATATTTGACATCGTTCTTTCATTTACCCTGGTTGTTTTAATAGTGTAATAAGAGAATTTGCTTATAGACTGGCATTCAAACGAATGTGCCTCTCTTACCCCATGCAGTCATTAAACAGTTAACTATCACAGATACTATCCTGTAAATCTCCTCCTCATTATGACACATACATCTTAACCGTCAATGATAGGTCAGACGGTGTATGCACGCCTATTGGGGGTGTGATTCTTATCAGCCTTAAATAGCCGACTACTGTGCGGCGCGTTCACCTTTGAAAAAGCCACGCTAAGTGGCGAAACATGTTAGGGACGTTAGGGCAATGGTGAAGAGTCCTAGGAGCTCCTGTGTTTTAGATAAACCTTAAGCTACCGTTCCATTACTGTAGTCATTATTTGGAGCGCTAATATCATAAGGTGAATAGAACGTATCACAGAGCCGCGATAAACATATGACAAGTGGACCTGAGATTTATACAGTCGAAGTTTAAATACGAGGGAAACCTTTAATATAACGTTATAACAAGCATAGACTTACAATATCGTCAGTATATTAACTACCAATGTTATATGAAAACCAAACCAATCCGACAATATATTTTTTAACATCCGGGCGTCACTTGAGATTTGTACTCATTTAAACAGCTTCAAGAGGCGTACTACCGCCATAATTTAAATACCGGCACTTAGCAACAGCTAAACCAGCTACTAGCAACTAAAGTATAAGACTAAATATAAATGAGTGGTCATAACTTAAATGGCTACGCCGAGTGACAATTTCATAAAGATATAGTGCACTTGAATTACCACACACCTACTTGTTGTTAATATCAGGTTTATGGTATCACTGTTACAATCTATAGTGATACTTCTTAAAACACATTGTGAAACTTGGTATTATGACCATGCCCAATATATGTGAAACTATTTAATCTATCTATTATTGTGTACAACAATTAAGTGGGGCAAGTTTATAATACAAAATACGAGATTATGGGAATGTTTGATTTATAACACTTTGAGTGGATCTTCTGACAATACTTTGATTTTTTAGTAACAAGCACGAAACTGAATGGGATTAGTGGCAGATCTGATACTGCATTTACTACGTATAATAAGTCGGCATACATTAATTTGTCGGACTAACTACATTTTTCGTAACAATCAGCCACCCCTAATATTGTTACACTAACATCATATCGTGTACAATCAGTACAGAATATAAATATAACAAACTAGTTGATCCCGGTATTCCCAATATCTAGGTAATTTACCTGTAACTGTTATCAGTATCCGGTTTCACTATAACAAACTTTGAATGCACAAGATAACACTGGGTACATTAGACGACCAAGAGTAAAGCACAACCTCTTTCCTAACATGGTGTTAACGTTTCCAATATTATCGTTACTCACATAATAATTTAGGAGGAGAATACATATATATACATACATAATTTTGTGTTATTTACTGCGTCAGTATATACAGTTTAAGTTTGTTTCATACCATAACCTGTATCCAAAATATCGCTCAACCATTAACGATCAAACTTACCTGTTTAATCAAACAGGGACATACTATCTACTCTACTCTCTCACTCTTAACCGATTAAACAGAATCTAAGTAACATCTACCATTACATCTCTATATTTAACTGTGATGTAATATTACTTATTGGCACGATATTCTTGCACTTTGGTAAAGATGACTTGTTAATCTAATTAATAATTGGTTAGTGACCATTTACAAACTACAGTCGGTACTTAAGTGTGGTTTTAATTAATTTTTCCTAATTTAATTTTTGAACCCAATAAAAGTTATATTTTAGATTTAGTCATATTCCTTTTCCCGTATACCATCCTTGGATCATCAGCTTAGTGATGGTTACTTGCAACTAGTTTGCAATTTGACCTAGGAGTGCTTTCAATGTGTATGCTTTTCTTTTGCATATTTAAGTGGTGAGGGGTGTATTTATAGGCATTTTGAGGTTTGGGAAACTTTGCCCCTCCTGGTAGGATTGTATATCCCATATGTCACTAGCTCATGGACTCTTGCCAATATGAAAGAAATGAATTTATCAGGTAAGTTCTTACATAAATTATGTTTTATATGCTAAATTAGAAAAATGTATCTTTGATGCCACTGAGATATCTTTTTTGGGATACCGTATTAATTTGGATGGTTACTGCAGTCAAAAATTGGCCTACCCCGAGATCCAGAAAAGAAGGACAAAAGTTTCTTGGGTTCGCTAATTTTTATTGTAAATTTATTTCCAACTTCTGGACTCAAAAGACTCCATCAGTTTTTGACCAGCTTAAACACAGGTTTTGCACTGCTCCTAATTTGCAATTTCCTAACACTGACCACCAGTTTATATTAGAGGTAGACGCCTCAGAGTACGCCATTGGTACATTTCTCGACCAGAAAAAAATCTTTTTTAGACCCTTTACACCAAGTTGCCTATTTTTCTAGGTTAATGACAACCGCAGAAATAAATTACCCTAGTGGGGAAAAGTAGCTATTAGCAATAAAATGTTCCTTTGACAATTGGCGTCATTTATTAGAAGGAGCTACACACCCTATAGTTATTTATACAGATCACAAGAACTTACAGTACCTACAGTCTAACAGCAATACCTCATCACCTATCGCCCTGGGGAGAGGAACGGGAAGGCTGATGCCCTGTCAAGAAAGGACACCAGACCAGACCATTCTATTAACCCTTCCACAGTACTTTCAAAAGAAGCTTTTGTGGGTTTATTATCTAACCTTGGTCCTATGTTGAAAGAGGCTCAAGCAACTGATCCAGAAAAACCACTCTTAACTTAGTATCATATCCACAAGGATTGCTATATTACCAACAACGGTTATATATTCTCAAATCCTTGAGACCTCTTATTCTCAATTAGAATCACGATTCTCCTCTTGCTGGCCACATGGGTTCATTATAAATGTATGAGCTCATTAAACGTTCATATTGGTGGCCTTCCTTGTTTAAATCCATGAAAAATTATGTGAACGCCTGTCCTATTTGTGCCACATCTAAATTATCAAGAAAGAATCCTGTAGGATTGTGCCAATCCTTGCCTATGCCTCAAGGACCTTGAAAGATTCTCACTATGGATTTTATTGTGGACTTACCTGCCTCCTCTACCTTCACAAGTATTTTCGTAGTGGTAGACGTCTTCTCCAAAATGGCTCACTTTGTTCCCTCCATAACTAAAAAAAAAAGTCTTTAGCACCAAAGGTTAACCCAGTATCAAATCAATCCTTTTCATATGTGATGTCAGATAATCCCATAAGTAAAGCACAACTTGTCAAAAAGACCAGCCTGGTCCTGAGTGCAAATCCGCCTCTCTCGGTAGTGCAAAGCTACAGGCGTTTAAAATACCAGTACAAGCAATCAATAGAATGTATGATACAAAAGCTGAATATTATCACCACAGTCCGTGTGTGCACACTGTGTATGCGTCGAGTATCTTACCCGCTATGTGCGGCGTGATTGTTGAAAGCCTCTGTCCCATCTGAGTGTTGGTCCACAGGAGCCCCTTGTTCTGCCGGTAAGTGTATTCCTTACTTATTATACCTTTCTCGGCTGTGCTCCCTCCTCGATCACTGCAATGACTTATCGGACAGGTAACAACTCCTCCTCCTTATTCCGCCTTCCGGCTTGTACTGTTGTTCTCCGGGATAACCCGTCTCCTTCCAGTGTCTGATGGAACTCCTATGGCACCTGTGCTCACTCAAAACTCCCAAACTTGAATAGTAACTTTATCGATCAATGAGAGGAGCACTCAGTTAATGCTATATGTATAAAATATAACTTTTATTATGCTTCAGCAGCTTCCATTAAAACTCGTTACATGAACAACAACAACATCGTTACAGATAGAGCAGCATTCTCTGGCTTACGCGTTTCGGCAATGGCCGTAATCATAGCATGAGAAAGCTTAATTAGTTACACACCTTTAAAAGACCCATTGTAACATGATTGGTTAATTAAAATAAACTTGCTGACTATCTATTGGATAATGTGCATGAATGAAAGACAAGCCCTTTCTAGTCTTACTGAACAGGATGTGGAGTTAACCCTAAGTATACGGTTTCATATATATATTTCATATAAAATTTATGAGCTCGTTAAACTTTCATATTGGTGGCCTTCCTTGTTTAAATCCATTAAAAATTATGTGAACGCCTGTCCTATTTGTGCCACATCTAAATTATCAAGAAAGAATCCTGTAGGATTGCTCCAATCCTTGCCTATGCCTCAAGGACCTTGGAAGATTCTCACTATGGATTTTATTGTGGACTTACCTGCCTCCTCTACCTTCACAAGTATCTTCGTAGTGGTAGACGTCTTCTCCAAAATGGCTCACTTTGTTCCCTCCATAACTAGAAACAAAAAAGTCTTTAGCACCAAAGGTTAACCCAGTATCAAATCAATCCTTTTTCATCTGTGATGTCAGATAATCCCATAAGTAAAGCACAACTTGTCAAAAAGACCCAGCCTGGTCCTGAGTGCAAATCCGCCTCTCTCGGTAGTGCAAAGCTACAGGCGTTTAAAATACCAGTACAAGCAATCAATAGAATGTATGATACAAAAGCTGAATATTATCACCACAGTCCGTGTGTGCACACTGTGTATGCGTCGAGTATCTTACCCGCTATGTGCGGCATGATTGTTGAAAGCCTCTGTCCCATCTGAGTGTTGGTCCACAGGAGCCCCTTGTTCTGCCGGTAGGTGTATTCCTTACTTATTAT
This sequence comes from Bombina bombina, assembly GCF_027579735.1. Classification (NCBI taxonomy): domain Eukaryota; kingdom Metazoa; phylum Chordata; class Amphibia; order Anura; family Bombinatoridae; genus Bombina; species Bombina bombina. The sequence continues at coordinate 38,993,133 of NC_069501.1, forward strand.
ACCTTTCTCGGCTGTGCTCCCTCCTCGATCACTGCAATGACTTATCGGACAGGTAACAACTCCTACTCCTTATTCCGTCTTCCGGCTTGTACTGTTGTTCTCCGGGATAACTCGTCTCCATCCAGTGTCTGATGGAACACCTATGGCACCTGTGCTCACTCAAAACTCCCAAACTTGAATAGTTACTTTATCGATCAATGAGAGGAGCACTCGGATAATGCTATATGTATAAAATATAACTTTTATTATGCTTCAGCAGCTTCCATTAAAACTCGTTACATGAACAACAACATCGTTACAGATAGAGCAGCATTCTCTGGCTTACGCGTTTCGGCAATGGCCGTAATCATAGCATGAGAAAGCTTAATTAGTTACACACCTTTAAAAGACCCATTGTAACATGATTGGTTAATTAAAATAAACTTGCTGACTATCTATTGGATAATGTGCATGAATGAAAGACAAGTCCTTTCTAGTCTTACTGAACAGGATGTGGAGTTAACCCTAAGTATACGGTTTCAAAGTGTAGCGAACTTAATCTCTGTCATAGTGTATAAATAATTAATGGTTGTTGCAAAATTTTCTCACTTCCTCTTGGTGCAGTTTATCGTAATCTAGTGTATTACTAACCCTATTAAGTGATCATTACACATTTAGACCTAAATGTTTCAACCATGTTTATAAACAGCTAACAAAAGCATATCACTGACTCTGCAGAAACATAGTGAGATTCATGGTTTCACAATATAGTTAAATATTTTTCCTTTTTTCTTACACTGCACTCACTTGCCTTGTGTCTATTATCATTAGAAAATAAATAGCACAAAGAGTATATATAAAAATAACAATACTGGCATCTACACTTGGAAAAACTGTTGCACTAAACCTACCGACATTTGTATCAAAAAACTGTGGTAAATTGTAAGAACTGAAAAAAGGGGTTTACAATGGAAACAATTATTATCTATACATAGATCATTCCCTCTCATAATGCAATGATTATATTGCTAATAGTTTTAAATATAACAAAGTAGGATTATTAGATAAAAATCCCCATTTCCTCAAAGTGACAGTAAGTAACAGGGCCACAGATACTTAGCTGCATAACGCTTCAGGGGCACTATTGACACAAAATGAAATTAAACCATGGCTCTTAAGTCACTATATGGTGTAAGTGTGATTGTAAACAAAATTGACCATACCTGGAACATTACTTTATCTCAGTCACATTGTAACATATGGCTAACAAGCCAGACCTCTATTTTATTTATAATCACTATTCTATATGTGTGAACTGTCACTAATTGGGGTCATGTTTGTCTCTTAATCTCCTATTTTGGGATACTCATTCATCACATCAGTATCTACTTCAAATAATATTTTGCTCTATATTGGAACCACTGTTTAAGATTATTTCTACCAAAAATTGATTAAATCATACTCTGAATTTAAACCTAGGGGTGTTCTGGTTTTCAGTTTATGAATCCAGAATACCTCTCTGAGAGCTAGATTTCTTTCTCTATTTTTATCATCTGTTCTTGATTTTTCTATTATTGTCCACTTCAAAGAGGAAGGATCTTTCGAATCTTTCGAATGTACTGTTTTGAAATGTTGGACTAATGGTGTAGTTAGCGTGCCATTCTTAATGTTAGAGACATGTTCTCTTATTCGTTCACGGGTCTCTCTTGTCGTGAGCCCGACATACTGCAGGTCACATAAAGTGCATGTTAGTAAATATATAGTATTATTTACTCTACAATTAAAACACATTTTGTGTCCAAACACTTCTCCTGTAACTGAGCACCTAAATTGATCTTCTGGTTGTAAAAACTCGCAAGCTTTGCAAGTGTGGTTACTGCAATGGAATGTACCTTTGAAAGTGAGCCATGAGCTTTTCTACTCTTATTTTCTTTTAACCATGTAGGTGCTATTTTGTTTCCTATGGAAACACCCTTTTTAAAGGAAAACCTGCAACCTTGTCTAGCTATCTTGGCCAGTTTATCATCAGGGGCCCGATCCGATATGCAGCGTCGCCCGCAAATGCCGGCGACACTGAATTTTGCGCTGGTTTGGTATCCTATATACGGCGTAACCTAAAAGTTACGCCCGTATATTTCTGCCGTCGCCCGTAGTTTTTTGGGCCATAGACAGGTATACAAACCAGCGCAGTTTGGTATCCAATATACAGCGTAAGGACTTACGTGGCGAAAATGGAAAAATCTTACTCCATTTTCACCTCGCCACAAAAAGCAGCCGTTAGTAAGCCTTACGCTGTCTATTGGAGCCCCGTAACTCCCTAAACTAGCTGCTAAATAAACCTAACACCTAACGCATGCGCAATGTCTATCTACCTGTCAACCGCGATCCCCCGCCGCAATCCCTAATAAAATATTTAACCCCTAAACCGCCGCTCCCGGACCCCGCCGCCACCTACATTTACTACCCCTAATGTGATCCCCTACACCGTCCCCAACTATATTAAACTACCCCCTAAAGTGAGCACCTTACACCGCCGCCATCTACCTTACCTACCCACTAAAGTGAGCCCTTTACACCGCCGCCATCTACCTTACCTACCCCCTAAAGTGAGCCCCTTACACCGCTGCCATCTACCTTACCTACCCCCTAAAGTGAGCCCCTACCCCGCCGCCATCTATTTTAAAATTATTAACCCCTAATTTAATCCCCCTACCCCGCCGCCACCTATATTAAATTAATTAACCCCTAATGTAATCCCCCTACCCCGCCGCCAGCGATATTAAATGAATTAACCCCTAATCTAATCCCCCGACCCCGCCGCCAGCTATATTAAATTATTTAACCCCTAAAATACTAAACTATCCCTACCACTAAACCTAAGTCTAACCCTACAAATAGCCCTGAAAAGGGCTTTTTGCATGGCATTACCCCAAAGTAAACTGCTCTATTGCCAGCCCTTAAAAGGGCTTTTTGCAGGGCATGCCCCAAAGAAAACTGCTCTTTTACCAGCCCATAAAAGGGCTTTTGGTGGGGCTTTGTCACAAAGTAAACTGCTCTTTTGCCTACAATCTAAATCCCCCTACACCGCCGCCACCTATAATAAATGTATTAACCCCTAATCTAATCCCCCTACACCGCCGCCACCTATATTAAACACATTAACCCCTAATCTAATCACCCTACACCGCGCCAGCTATATTAACCCTAATTATATTAGGGTTAATATAGTTAATATAAGGCTAAATTTAGAGTTTTGTCGGTAACGACCCGCGTATCTAACGCTGGCTTTTTTTCGCCCGCACCTTTTAAATACCGCTGGTATTTAGAGTTCACAGAAGGGCTGCGTTAGGCTCCAAAAAGGGAGCGTATAGCATATTTACCACCACTGCAACTCTAAATACCAGCGGTGCTTACGGACGCGGCCAGCTTCAAAAACGTGCTCGTGCACGATTCCCCCATAGAAAACAATGGGGCATTTTGAGCTGAAAAAAAAACAAACACCTGCAAAAAAGCAGCGTTCAGCTCCTAACGCAGCCCCATTGTTTCCTATGGGGAAACACTTCCTATGTCTGCACCTAACACCCTAACATATACCCGAGTCTAAACACCCCTAACCTTACACTTATTAACCCCTAATCTGCTGCACCCGCTATCGCTGACACCTGCATATTTTTTTAACCCCTAATCTGCCGCTCCGTACACCACCGCAATCTACATTATCCCTATGAACCCCTAATCTGCTGCCCCTAACACCGCCGACCCCTATATTATATTTATTAACCCCTAATCTGCCGCCCACAACGTCGCCTCCGCCTACCTACAATTATTAACCCCTAATCTGCCGACCGGACCTCACCGCTACTATAATAAATGTATTAACCCCTAATCCGCCTCACTCCCGCCACAATAACCCTATAATAAATAGTATTAACCCCTAATCTGCCCTCCCTAACATCACCGACACCTAACTTCAAGTATTAACCCCTAATCTGCCGACCGGACCTCGCCGCTACTCTAATAAATGTATTAACCCCTAAAGCTAAGTCTAACCCTAACATTAACAACCCCCTAAGTTAAATATAATTTTTATCTAACAAAATAAATTAACTCTTATTAAATAAATTATTCCTATTTAAAACTAAATACTTACCTGTAAAATAAACCCTAATATAGCTACAATATAAATAATAATTATATTGTAGCTATTTTAGGATTAATATTTATTTTACAGGCAACTTTGTATTTATTTTAACCAGGTACAATAGCTATTAAATAGTTATTTACTATTTAATAGCTACCTAGTTAAAATAATTACAAAATTACCTGTAAAATAAATCCTAACCTAAGTTACAATTAAACCTAACACTACACTATCAATAAATTAATTAAATAAAATACCTACAATTATCTACAATTAAACCTAACACTACACTATCATTAAATTAATTAAATAAATTAGCTACAAATAACTACAATTAAATACAATTAAATAAACTAACTAAAGTACAAAAAATAAAAAAGAACTAAGTTACAAAAAAGAAAAAAATATTTACAAACATTAGAAAATTATTACAACAATTTTAAACTAATTACACCTACTCTAAGCCCCCTAATAAAATAACAAAGCCCCCCAAAATAAAAAAAATGCCCTACCCTATTCTAAATTAAAAAAGTTCAAAGCTCTTTTACCTTACCAGCCCTTAAAAGGGCCTTTTGTGGGGCATGCCCCAAAGAAAACTGCTCTTTTGCCTGTAAAAGAAAAATACAACCCCCCCAACATTAAAACCCACCACCCACATACCCCTAATCTAACCCAAACCCCCCTTAAAAAAACCTAACACTACCCCCCTGAAGATCATCCTACCTTGAGTCGTCTTCACTCAGCCGAGCCACCGATGGAACTGAAGAGGAGATCCGGAGCAGCAGAAGTGATCCTCCAAGCGGCGCTGAAGAAGTCTTCCATCCGATGAAGTGATCCTCCAAGCGGCGCTGAAGAAGTCTTCCATCCAGGCGATGTCATCTTCCAAGTGGGGTCTTCAATCTTCTTTCTTCCGGATCCATGTTCATCCCGCCGACGTGGAACATCCATCTTCACCGACGACTTCCCGACGGATGACGGTTCCTTTAAGAAACGTCATCCAAGATGGCGTCCCTCGAATTCCGATTGGCTGATAGGATTCTATCAGCCAATCGGAATTAAGGTAGGAAAATTCTGATTGGCTGATGGAATCAGCCAATCAGATTGAGCTCACATTCTATTGGCTGTTCCAATCAACCAATATAATGCAAGCTCAATCTGATTGGCTGATTGAATTTTCCTACCTTAAATCAATCGGAATTCGAGGGACGCCATCTTGGATGACGTCCCTTAAAGGAACCGTCATTCGTCGGGAAGTCGTCGGTGAAGATGGATGTTCCGCATCGGCGGGATGAACATGGATCCGGAAGAAAGAAGATTGAAGATGCCGCTTGATAGAAGACTTCAGCCGGATCATGGACCTCTTCAGCTCCCGCTTGGATGAAGACTTCAGCCGGATCATGGACCTCTTCAGCTCCCGCTTGGATGAAGACTTCAGCCGGATCATGGACCTCTTCAGCCCCCGCTTGGGCTTGGATGAAGACGTCGGAGCCAGGACGAATCGGTGAACCCGGTGTGGTGAAGACAAGGTAGGGAGATCTTCAGGACTTAGTGTTAGGTTTATTTAAGGGGGGTTTGGGTTAGATTAGGGGTATGTGGGTGGTGGGTTGTAATGTTGGGGGGGATATTGTATGGGGTTTTTTTACAGGCAAAAGAGCTGAATTCTTTGGGGCATGCCCCGCAAAAGGCCCTTTTAAGGGCTGGTAAGGTAAAAGAGCTTTTCTATTTTAATTTTAGAATAGGGTAGGGCATTTTTTTATTTTGGGGGTCTTTGTTAATTTATTAGGTTGCTTAGAGTAGGTGTAATTAGTTTAAAATTGTTGTAATATTTTTCTAATGTTTGTAAATATTTTTTTATTTTTTGTAACTTAGTTCTTTTTTATTTTTTGTACTTTAGTTAGTTTATTTAATTGTATTTATTTGTAGGTATTGTATTTAATTAATTTATTGATAGTGTAGTGTTAGGTTTAATTGTAGGTAATTGTAGGCATTGTATTTAATTAATTTATTGATAGTGTAGTGTTAGGTTTAATTGTAACTTAGGTAAGGATTTATTTTACAGGTAATTTTGTAATTATTTTAACTAGGTAACTATTAAATAGTTATTAACTATTTAATAGCTATTGAACCTGGTTAAAATAAATGCAAAGTTGCCTGTAAAATAAATATTAATCCTAAAATAGCTACAATATAATTATAATTTATATTGTAGCTATATTAGGATTTATTTTACAGGTAAGTATTTAGCGTTAAATAGGATTAATTTATTTAATAAGAGTTCATTTATTTCGTTAGATTTAAATTATATTTAACTTAGGGGGTGTTAGTGTTAAGGTTAGACTTAGCTTTAGGGGTTAATAAATGTATTAGAGTAGCGGTGAGGTCCGGTCGGCAGATTAGGGGTTAATACTTGAAGTTAGGTGTCGGCGATGTTAGGGAGGGCAGATTAGGGGTTAATACTATATATTATAGGGTTATTGAGGTGGGAGTGAGGCGGATTAGGGGTTAATACATTTATTATAGTGGCGGTGAGGTCCGGTCGGCAGATTAGGGGTTAATAAGTGTAGGTAGGTGGAGGCGACGTTGGGGGCGGCAGATTAGGGGTGAATAAATATAATATAGGGGTCGGCGGTGTTAGGGGCAGCAGATTAGGGGTTCATAGGGATAACGTAGGTGGCGGCGGTGTGCGGTCGGCAGATTAGGGGTTAAAAAAATTTAATAGAGTGGCGGCGATGTGGGGGGACCTCGGTTTAGGGGTACATAGGTAGTTTATGGGTGTTAGTGTACTTTAGAGCAAAGTAGTTAAGAGCTTTATGAACCGGCGTTAGCCCAGAAAGCTCTTAACTCCTGACTTTTTTCTGCGGCTGGAGTTTTGTTGTTAGATTTCTAACGCTCACTTCAGCCACGACTCTAAATACCAGCGTTAGAAAGATCCCATTGAAAAGATAGGATACGCAAATGGTGTAGGGGGATCTGCGGTATGGAAAAGTCGCGGCTGCAAAGTGAGCGTTAGACCCTTACTTACAAAACTCTAAATACCAGCGGTAGCCCAAAACCAGCGTTAGGAGCCTCTAACGCTGGTTTTGACGGCTAACGCCAAACTCTAAATCTAGGCGAAAGTTATTATATTATATATATTAACTATATTAACCCTAATTATATTAGGGTTAATATAGTTAATATCGTTATTATATATATATGTATTAAGTATAATAACCCTATCTAACTCTAACATCCCTAACTAAACTCTTATTAAAATAAATCTAATATTAATATTATTAATGAAAATATTACTATTTAAATCTAAATATTTACCTATAAAATAAACCCTCAGATAGCTACAATGTAATTAATAATTACATTGTAGCTATTTTAGGCCTAGATTTAGAGTTTGGCGGTAGCCGTGAAAACCAGCGTTAGAGGCTCCTAACACTGGTTTTAGGCTACCGCCGGTATTTGGAGTCATTAAAAAAAGGGTCTAACGCTCACTTTTCAGCCGCGACTTTTCCATACCGCAGATCCCCTTACGTCAATTGCGTATCCTATCTTTTCAATGGGATCTTTCTAACTCCGGTATTTAGAGTCGTGTCTGAAGTGAGCGTTAGACATCTAACGACAAAACTTCAGCCGCAGGAAAAAAGTCAGTAGTTAAGAGCTTTCTGGGCTAACGCCGGTTCATAAAGCTCTTAACTACTGTACTCTAAAGTACACTAACACCCATAAACTACCTATGTACCCCTAAACCGAGGCCCCCCCACATCGCCGCCACTCTTTAAAAAATTTTTAACCCCTAATCTGCCGACCGCCACCTACGTTATCCTTATGTACCCCTAATCTGCTGCCCCTAACACCCCCGACCCCTATATTATATTTATTAACCCCTACCCCGCCCCCCACAACGTCGCAGCCAGCTACCTACAATAATTAACCCCTAATCTGCCGACCGCAAAGAGCCGCCACCTACATTATAGCTATGTACCCCTAATCTGCTGCCCCTAACACCGCCGACCCCTATATTATATTTATTAACCCCTAATCTGCCCCCCTCAACGTCGCCTCCACCTGCCTGCACTTATTAACCCCTAATTTGCCGACCGGACCTGAGCGCTACTATAATAAAGTTATTAACCCCTAATCCGCCTCACTAACCCTATAATAAATAGTATTAACCCCTAATCTGCCCTCCCTAACATCGCCGACACCTAACTTCAATTATTAACCCCTAATCTGCTGACTGGAGCTCACCGCTATTCTAATAAATGTATTAACCCCTAAAGCTAAGTCTAACCCTAACACTAACACCCCCCTAAATTAAATATAATTTTAATCTAACGAAATTAATTAACTCTTATTAAATAAATTATTCCTATTTAAAGCTAAATACTTACCTGTAAAATAAATCCTAATATAGCTACAATATCAATTATGTTGAAATTATTTTTATTAGTTTTTATGTCATATAACAATAAAAGCAAAATAAAATAAAGTGAAATACATGTGTCGCTCATTTTCTTTACATTTTCAATGTGTTCTAATTTACAGATTCAAATGAAAACAGTTTCCATCATCAGTTATACAATTAGCAAAATCAAACTTTATAAATGTACTTTCCGAATACTTATCGTATATCGGGATCATTATAAACAGTCATGTTTTTGTATCTATCACGCTGAGGTTCTCAGCGAGTCTCAGCGGTTCACAGCGAGGGTCCCGGCTCAAGTATTAGGTCTCGGTGTTTAAAGCAGAAGCGTTATTCTGATTGGCCTTTCTTTTTGCCTCATGGTGCATTATAAAAGGTTCCCATCTTGCTAAAAATCTCTTTTATCATTGAGGGATTCAGCTGCTGCGCTTGCCATATTGTAATGATATTCTAATTTATTATAAATAAAGGATGTCAGGTGGGGTGGATTTCCAAAACTGAGCTATGCTAAGTCTAACTATCGTGCAGACCATCATAGCTAGTTTAAGGTGTGTCTTTGGTATGCCTGGGATTGGGAAGTGAAGTAGAGCCTGCTCTATTGTTAGTGTTATTTGTTTTTGGAGAATTTCACTAAGCAGTTGAGAGGTGTAGTCCCAGATTTTTTTAATTCGCTCGCACTCCCACCACATATGGATATACGAGCCTCTTTCCCCACAACCTCTATAGCAAGTATGCGATAGTGCGTCTCTTAAACCGTGTGACCTTGTAGGGTGGAGGTACCATCTAAACGCAACTTTTTATATAATTTTCTTTAAGGCATTCTGTGTAAAGGATAATCCGTTTGAAAGGTTTGTATGCCATGTTTTGATTGGCCAGTTTTTACCTATATCTTGTTCCCATCTAGTAATAGTTAGTGATTTCTCTGAATTCCCTGGGGAATTAAAAATGGCATATAAGGTTGAAATCACTCCTGGTATATGGGAGGTAGTAAGGCACATTGTTTCTAATGTTGTATTTGGGAGGAGTTTTACATTGCCTAGTATTTCATTTGCTCTTGATCTCAATTGTAAATAATGATACCATATATTTTTGTTGTTGATATCTAAATTTTGGTATTGTGTAAAGGACATTACTTTATCTGCTATAATTATGTCTGCTTTTCTATAGAGTCCTTTATTGGACCATTTCTGTTGAACTGTTAAATCGACTGAAGTATCAAATGTTACTAGTGGGGTTAGTTTAGATCTGTCTCTAGTAAGTGTATATTTAGAGTGTAGGGATCTCCATATGTGGATAGTGTGTTCAATCGCAATAAACTTGCCGTTCTGCTTGTGTTTTGTAAGATATGGAACCCAGAGCATTCTGGGTAGGAAGTCAGTCTCAATAAGATTCGACTCAATATGAGTCCATTGCTTATTATACTCTCTAAACCAATGTATAGTCTGTGCCATCCTTGCAGCGTGGTAGTATGAAATTAAATTGGGCACCCCTACTCCCCCCTCGCTTCTATTTGTACATATGAATCTAAGTAAGTCTCTTTGCAGTTTGTGTAGTTCTGAGAGTGGAACAGAGATGGGAAGAGCTCTAAACAAATACAGTAGTTTAGGCAATAAGGTCATTTTAGTGGAGATAATTCTGCTGTATAGAGAGATTTTAAGTTTAATCCATTTACTGATTAGGTCTCTAATGTGTTTGAACATTGATGTATTGTTAGTTTGATAAAGAGTGTGTATGTTAGCTGGTATATTTATCCCTAAGTATCTAATGGATTTCTTAGCCCATTTAAATGCAAAGTTGAGTTCCAATAGTTTTTTAGTGTGCTGTGGGAGTTTAATACTTAAGGCCTCACACTTGTCCTCTTTATCTTGTAGCCTGAAGGTTACTAAATTGGTGTAATATATGATAGGGGGAAGAGATAACATTGGCTTAGTTAGTGACAGGATGATATTGTCCGCGAATAGGGACAATTTGTGGTCTAATACCCCGTCATTGATACCCGCTATATTCTGATCATCTCTTATTTTAACTGCCAACGGCTCAATACAGAGCGCGAACAATAAGGGAGAGAGCGGGCAGCCTTGGTGAGTACCATTCTTAATGCTTATTGCCTTAGACTGGTAGCCCGATAATTTAACGAATGCCGTTGGGGATGAGTATAGATTAGTAATCGCATCTAGAAATATACCTCTAATACCTATTTTTCTAAGGACCGCAAACATATATTGCCAATTGACCCTATCGAACGCCTTCTCTGCATCCAAAGCCAGAAACAGAGGAGGTGCTCCCCCGACTGCAGCGATATTAATCAAATCTATCACTTTGCGTGTATTGTCTGGTGCCTCTCTGCCAGAGACAAACCCCACCTGGTCTAAATGTATTACATTAGTAAGTATAGGATTCAATCGATTTGCCAATATTTTGTAAATAGTTTTATATCCTGGTTTATTAATGATATAGGTCTATAGTTTTGGCAGTGCTGCTTATTTTTACCGGGCTTCGGAATTACTGCAATTCTGGCTGCTAACATCTCTGGGGGGATTACCTTGTTTTGTAGTATCGAATTGAATACTTTTACTAGTTGAGGTATTAAAATTGGTTGTAGCAATTTATAAAATATCCCCGAGTACCCATCTGGTCCTGGTGCCTTTGAGGTTTTTAAGAGTTTTTATGCCTAATTTGACTTCTTCATGCGTGATTGGTTTATTTAGGGATTCCCTATCCTGTTCGGTTATAGAGGGCAAGGAGCTGTTTTCTAGAAATGTATCTAATTCTGTTGTTTTATCTGCATCCTCTGTTAGGTGGGAGATTATATAATTTGTGGTAGTATTCGGCGAACGTATTTGCTATAGCTAAAGGGTCATTAGTCATTTTATTATCCGGCAGTTGTAGTTGAGGGACAGTAGTGACTCTAGTAATTTCTTTCAGTTTATTGGCCAACATTCTGTCGGGTTTATTGCCGTAAATGTAGTACCGTGTGTCAATCATTTTGATTGCCCTGATAGCGTCTTTGTTCAAGAGATGATCCAGCTTGTCTTTTTTGGTCTTTAATTGTTTTATTAGCTCTTTAGTGGGTTTATCTAAGATTTTGGTTCTTAAGAGGTTAATTTCTGATTTTAGCTGCTCTATTTGGGTGTTTTTAAGTTTACGTTGCTTGCTAGCCTCTGTGATCAATAGACCTCTAACATAGGCTTTTAATGCCCCCATTCATATATTGGATTTGAGGTGTATCGTTATTTAGTGTAATAAATTCCTGTATTTGCTGTTGGAGTGAATTCAGTATTAAACTATCCTGTAATAAGTGAGAGTTAAGTGTCCAGCTTTTGTTCTATTCGGGTTGATTATGCCTGATAGCGTGATTTCTACCATGGCATGATCTGACCAGGCACAATTTAAATTGAGGTATTGACTAGCAGAGGCACCATGATCTGACTTATGAAAATGTAGTCAATTCTGGAGTGTGATTTATGTACTGGGGAGTAATATGTGTAATCTCTCGCTGTGCTGTTAAGTGTTCGCCAACTGTCTGTCAGATTGTGGTCAAGGGTAAAGTCTCTTAGAACTCTGTGGGATGCTCTAATTGTTGTTTGTTGTGAGGTGGTTACTAGTGATCTATCTACGTTGTTATCCATGGTGGTATAGAAGTCGCCCCCAATAATAGTTTTGTACCTTTTCCAAAGTGTAAGTCGTTTACCAAGTCTAGATATAAATACAGATTGGTGTTCGTTAGGAGCGTACACATTGACTAACAGCACCGGGGTGTCTTGTATAAGGCCTTTTAAATTAAGAATCTTCCCTCTTTATCTCTTATGACTGATTCTTCTTTGAAGTTTAATGAGGTGTGGAGAAGGATCGTAACTCCACATTTTTTGTTTGGATTAATTGAATGATATTGTTAGGGTATGTTTTATCCCAATATTTGGGAGTGTACCATCTGGTAAAATGGGTTTCCTGTAGCATCACTATTTGTGCTTTTAGGGATTTATATTCATTAATAGCCTTTCTGCGTTTTATGTCAGAGTTTAGTCCTCTGACGTTATGTGATATTATTTTAATTGACATAATAGTGTGAGGAGTACATCTTTAGCGTTTCCTTACCTTCAGTTACAATATATACATCGTAGAGTACCCTTGCACTCTTAATCTGTTGTTTTTCCTACCCCCTGAAGAGCCGGGACCCTCGCTGAAGTGTCGCAGGGCATCGTACCTTACAATGAGTCCTCCAATATATCTTAGTGGAAGATAAAAATATGTATTGAGAACAAGCTGAAATAAATCCAAATACATAGACAGAAACCATACAATGATGAGAGCTCAGCAGGATCTCAATCTGTAGTGTAGAGCAGTTTTGATAGACACATGTAATAAAAACAAAAAACTGTAAATGTTAATGATTCAAACTTAAACGTACATATTAGGGGAACGAATTATGGCATGCAATCAATGTGGACAATGAGCATGTGCAGTTCTAACTTTGGGTAGGGGGTGGTGGGGTGGGGAAGGGGGGAAAGGGGGAAAGGGAGGAAAGGGAGGGGAGGGAGTGGGAAGAGATATAGGGGAGGGGACCCGAGATATACTTCAATTACTCAATTCACATAAAATAAACTTTAATGCATCAATGGAAGTGCAACTCTTAGAAATTAGAGTCCTCCAGTGGAACTAGTAGGAGGGCTCCAGTATTGCTAAAAACTGTATAGAGTTAGTCTCTGGAACTCAACATGGTTAACTGTTTATTCAAGAATTCTTCAAAGAGTTTTTGGAAGCTTTGCAGCCTCCGCATATGCAATAATCAGTACTTTCCCTTGTTGTTACCTCCCTTCAATCCGGATCATCTTCTTCTATTGAGGATTCTGATTCTTTGGGGTCACTTGGTGTAGGTTTTCTTTTCTTGGTTTTTGTTGAATCTCGGACAGGCGTCCACTCTCTGTGGTAGTTTTTCTTGGTTGTCTTGCTGGGCGGTGGTAGGTTGGATTCCCCAGTTGGGATTTTGAGTTTAGTCAGCAAGGAGAAGCCTTCTTCTTTGGTGGCGCAGCTATACATGGTGTTTTGAATAGAGAAGACTAACTTAAATGGGAAGTTCCATCTGTATCTAATGTGTGCTGCATGGAGGGCTGTTGTTATGGGTTTCAGTTCTCTTCTTTTTCGGAGGGTAATGGGGGCTAAATCAGTGTAGATTTGAATATTATGTCCATCATATGTGATAGTCTGGTTATTCCTTGCGGCTTTCATGAGTTCCTTAACGTGAAAGTAGTGAAGTTTAGTTATAATATCCCTAGAGGCGGATTGCTGTGGTTTCGTTAGTGCCCTGTGCACACGATCCATAAGTAGCATTTCTACTTCGAGCTCAGGGACTAGTTGGTGGAAAAGATCTGTTATAGTTTCATCTAGGCTCTTATGTTTCCGGAAGGTTTCTGATGCGGATATTTGATCTGCGTGATCTGTTTTCGAAGTCTTCGATGTGGTCTTCTAACTTAGTTATGTAGGTCGAGTTTTCTTGTATAGAATGACGTAATTGAGGAATTTTTTCGACTGTTATCCAGTTTGTCTTCTAATTCGGCCGTGCGTCCCCCAATTTCTCTAATATCCAGCCTTAGTTCTGAAATAGCAGATTTTAACTCCTGAAATAGAGATTTTATCTGGGTTGAGTTCTTTATTGGATACCGATGTGTTAGCATGATCGGGGTCCATTTGTGGTTTTTTTTTGCAGGGCTGGAGTTTTGAGTTATAAGGCTTTTATCTAAGGCTTTTTGCTTTGCTTGAGATTTTGATAAGCATTCTTTAACTGTCTGCGTTTTATTTTTCATCTTGTTACCACTTCTTATAGATTTCCTGTACCTTAGAAATTGTTTGCTCTGTGTCTGTTGTTCCAGCCCAAGGAAGCCAGTAGACTTTATATGGCTTAAATAAATACTCGGGATCTAGGGATTGCTTAGTGATACACCATTAATTAGAACTGTCCATGCTTGCTAGTAGAAAATATTTTTAGTCACATTTAATATCAACAGTGCTTTATTCTGCCATTTCTTTCCCCATTTTGTGTGACACTTTACATTTCTCTTCTTGTCCTGCTAAGGGGGAATTATATAGAATTTCTGAGGAGTCTTGTGGGATCCTGCAGTTCCTGTTCCTCCGTTAGACTACTGAGCCCCCTGATTCTGGCCACCTGATCCTTCCTGTTCTCAGGTTAAAGACGCCTCTAAAACAGGGCAGGCAGCCTGGATGGTATTTACATGGAGGGCCAAAAAGGAAAGGGGATCTGCAGGCTTAGTTTTTTTTTATTATTATTTTTTTTTATTTTTATTTTATTACTTTGCCATTAACAGTGAGTCTGTCCCAAATGAAGTGTTGCTGTCAGTTTATCCCACCATGCGATTGCTCAGTTGGGGTGTATGTGTAAAGGGATCCCACCTAGCTTTTTATTAGCCCAGTGCAGCAATCTATTGAGGGGAATAATAATGCAAAATGGCGCTTTTTCCCGCCTTACAATTTGTCAGTCTATAGTGCTGTTCTTCAGCGAGAAGGACAGAAAAGTATCCCCGAAGATATCGAGCCAGCCCTGGATCTCTGTGAGCCCAAACGTTAAATGTGCCAGACTATATAGCATGGATCAAGTGTCTCTCACCTGTAATCTTCGCGGGGCAGAGTTCCCCTGCTATGCTGTCTGAAGCGCGTCTCACTTGTGGTGTCGGGTGGACTTCGCCGTGCAGCAATCTATTGAGGGGAATAATAATGCAAAATGGCGCTTTTTCCCGCCTTACAATTTGTCAGTCTATAGTGCTGTTCTTCAGCGAGAAGGACAGAAAAGTATCCCCGAAGATATCGAGCCAGCCCTGGATCTCTGTGAGCCCAAACGTTAAATGTGCCAGACTATATAGCATGGATCAAGTGTCTCTCACCTGTAATCTTCGCGGGGCAGAGTTCCCCTGCTATGCTGTCTGAAGCGCGTCTCACTTGTGGTGTCGGGTGGACTTCGCCGTTGTCTGATAGTCTACAGGGCGGCCGGTCAGCTGAAGATGTGATAATGACAGGGGAGGGCGCCCTGATTCCTTTGTTATTAATTTGTGGCCTTTTGAACATCCGTCGGAGCGGAGCCCCGACCCTCCGACGTTGTCTTGCAGCGGGCCGTGAAAATGTCAATCCGGCGGTTAATGCCCCAACGCTGTGACCGGAATCTTCTCTAAGGGCTCTCTAATGTTTGCCCTTCTCAGATCTGTGTCTCCGGTGTCTTTTTTATTCGTGCCCCAGTAGTTATTTACTAAAATACGCTCTTTGTTAGCGGAGTTCTTTCTCAGCACGTCTAACCGCTGAGGCTGCTAGCTCCTCCTCATATGCTAGTCTACAATATCAATTATAATGATATTATAGGTATTTTAGGATTAATATTTATTTTACAGGTAACTTTGTATTTTTTTTTTTTTTATTGAATAATTTTTTATTGAGGATTCTCCATAATGACAACAAAAAACTATGGCATATACACATTTCAAAACATAGCAATGATTGTCGCAATAACAATATAACAGGCGATAAAAAATAGAATATATATAATGAATGCCAAAATATATCTGAAAACCTCATTTTGTGTTTTTATATGATAATGTGGGTAGCTATTATTCCAGGCCATAATGTTAAAAAGGCACTCTTAAAGAGCACAGTAGCTACCATATAGACCCATTTTATTCTGGACTAATTTGTCATATACTTGAATGCTTCTTATTATTAAAGTCAGGGTCATAATATCGAAAGCTTTATAAAAAACAAGGGGGGGATTAGGGAATTGTCAGCGGGTAAGCACCGCTTATACAAATAATTTTTCTATATAACAATATTGTAGCATACTTAAATTATTTGATGGAAATAATAATAATAGCAACATAAATAGCTATGGTCAACTACAGTGGGGGGAGGAAGACCATAGGTATGTTAATGAACAGGGTCACTTAGTTATCGTTACATAACGTGTGGAGCATTTATGCAGTATCTCCCCTCAGGGATATTGTCACCACTGGACAGAGACGGTTAGATAGGGATAGTGGATATGACCCGCTCACAGATAAAGAGCCGGAAAGGATGAGGGGAGATACAGTCTGTAAAGAAATGACATGGGAGCTAGCGGCTCCATAAAGAAGAAGCCCGGAATATTTAGAATAGATAAAAAGTAAAAATATTTTGGGAATAATAAACAGCATGTAAATATGAGCTATACTAAACGGTATTAAAGATAAAAGTTGGGTATAATTGTATATTAATCCTTTAACATCTGGGGTATATGATATATCTAATAATAATGAGTATAATGAAATCAGACTAAACAATAGATATATACATGGCTAACCCCTTTCTATCATAGTAGTATAGGGTCTAGCAGGTATAGGTAAAATAAGGTTATGCCATAGAAGGGAAATTAGGAAGTATGGGGTATAAAAGACTTCTGGGTGAGCTCCTCTCCTGGGGAAATGCTAGCTATAAGCGATGTGGGAAAAAGGAGTAGGGATATGACCCGCAGACAACATGTACCGGCAGGAAAGGGAAGAGAGGAGCTCAGCATGGGCAGACAATTTGTGCTACCAAAAAATTCTACATAGGGGGTATGCTATTATCCCACAGGGAACATGGGTGGATTATGTAGAGAGAGCTCCCCTTTTCATGGGGAGATGAAAACATCACTTAAAATACCTAGAACATAGAAAACAAACATAGGGCAAGCAAAGATAACAATACTCAGCGTCACAATTATAAGACAACTATGTGAACTTAAAATACTGTTAATTACATACTCCTGTTGCAAACAAGGAATGACGGTTCCTTTAAGGGACGTCATCCAAGATGGCGTCCCTCGAATTCCGATTGGCTGATAGGATTCTATCAGCCAATCGGAATTAAGGTAGGAATATTCTGATTGGCTGATGGAATCAGCCAATCAGAATCAAGATCAATCCGATTGGCTGATCCAATCAGCCAATCAGATTAAGCTCGCATTCTATTAGCTGAAAGGAACCGTCATTCTTCAGTTGGACGTCGCCGGATGAAGATGGGTCCGCGGTGGAGGTCTTCAGGATGGAGCCGGTCCTCATCGGATGAAGATAGAAGATGCCGCTTGGAAGATGATGGTTGCCGGTCCGGATCTACTCTTCTTCCCGGATAGGATGAAGACTTTGGAGCCTCTTCTGGACCCCTTCAGCCGCCAGATGATGGATCGCCAGCCCCCGCTTGGGTTGGATGAACATTTTGGAGCCAGGACGGATCGGTGAACCTGGTATGGTGAAGACAAGGTAGGATGATCTTCAGGGGCTTAGTGTTAGGTTTATTTAAGGGGGGTTTGGGTTAGATTAGGGGTATGTGGGTGGTGGGTTGTAATGTTGGGGGTGGGTATTGTATGTTTTTTTTTACAGGCAAAAGAGCTGAATTCTTTGGGGCATGCCCCGCAAAGGGCCCTGTTCAGGGCTGGTAAGGTAAAAGAGCTTTGAACTTTAGTAATTTAGAATAGGGTAGGGCATTTTTTATTTTGGGGGGCTTTGTTATTTTATTAGGGGGCTTAGAGTAGGTGTAATTAGTTTAAAATTGTTGTAAGATTTTTCTTATGTTTGTAAATTTTTTTATTTTTTGTAACTTAGTTCTTTTTTATTTTTTGTACTTTAGTTAGTTTATTTCATTGTAGTTATTTGTAGATATTGTATTTAATTAATGTATTGATAGTGTAGTGTTAGGTTTAATTGTAGGTAATTGTAGATATTTTATTTAATTAATTTAATGATAGTGTAGTGTTAGGTTTAATTGTAACTTAGGTTAGGATTTATTTTACAGGTAATTTTGTTATTATTTTAACTAGGTAACTATTAATAGTTATTAACTATTTAATAGCTATTGTACCTGGTTAAAATAATTACAAAGTTACCTGTAAAATAAATATTAATCCTAAAATAGCTATAATATAATTATAATTTATAGTGTAGCTATATTAGGATTTATTTTACAGGTAAGTATTTAGCTTTAAATAGGAATAATTTATTTAATAAGAGATAATTAATTTCGTAGATGTAAATTATATTTAACTTAGGGGGGTGTTAGTGTTAGGGTTAGACTTAGCTTAAGGGGTTAATACATTTATTAGAATAGCGGTGAGCTCCAGTCGGCAGATTAGGGGTTAATAATTGAAGTTAGGTGTCGGCGATGTTAGGGAGGGCAGATTAGGGGTTAATACTATTTATTATAGGGTTAGTGAGGCGGATTAGGAGTTAATAACTTTATTATAGTAGCGCTCAGGTCCGGTCGGCAGATTAGGGGTTAATAAGTGTAGGCAGGTGGAGGCGACGTTGTGGGGGGCAGATTAGGGGTTAATTAATATAATATAGGTGTCGGCGGTGTTAGGGGCAGCAGATTAGGGGTACATAGGGATAATGTAAGTAGCAGCGGTTTACGGAGCGGCAGATTAGGGGTTAATAATAATATGCAGGGGTCAGCGATAGCGGGGGCGGCAGAAATAGGGGTTAATAAGTGTAAGGTTAGGGGGTGTTTAGACTCGGGGTACATGTTAGAGTGTTAGGTGCAGACGTAGGAAGTGTTTCCCCATAGCAAACAATGGGGCTGCGATAGGAGCTGAACGCGGCTTTTTTGCAGGTGTTAGGTTTTTTTTCATCTCAAACAGCCCCATTGTTTCCTATGGGGGAATCGTGCACGAGCACGTTTTTGAGGCTGGCCGCGTCCGTAAGCAACTCTTGTATCGAGAGTTGCAGTGGCGTTAAATATGCTCTACGCTCCTTTTTTGGAGCCTAACGCAGCCTTTCTGTGGACTCTCAATACCAGAGTTATTTTTATGGTGCGGCCAGAAAAAAGCCAGCGTTAGCTACGCGGGTCATTACCGACAAAACTCTAAATCTAGCCGTTAGGGTTTATATTTATTTTACAGGTAACTTGGTATTTATTTTAACTAGGTACAATAGCTATTAAATAGTTAATAACTATTTAATAGCTACCTAGTTAAAATAATTACCAATTTACCTGTAAAATAAATCCTAACCTAAGTTACAAATACACCTACACTATCAATAAATTAAATAAACTACAAATATCTAACTAAAATAAAATAAAATAAAATAAACTAAATTACAAAAAAACAAACACTAAATTACAAAAAATAAAAAAAAGATTACAAGATTTTTAAGCTAATTACACCTATTCTATAGCCCCCTAATAAAATAATAAAGCCCCCCAAAGAATAAAAAAAAAATCCCTACCCTATTCTAAATGAAAAAATTTAGCTCTTTTACCTTACCAGCCCTTAAAAGGGCCTTTTGCGGGGCATGCCCCAAAGAAAACTGCTCTTTTTGCCTGAAAAAAAAACACACAATACCACCACCCCAACATTACAACCCACCACCCACATACCCCTAATCTAACCCAAACCCCCCTTAAATAAACCTAACACTACCCCCCTGAAGATCTCCCTACCTTATCTTCACCGAGCCGGGCCGAACTCTTCATCCGATCCGGGCGATGTCATCAATCCAGCGGCAGTGAAGTCTTCTTCCATCGGCGATGTCTTCAAGCAAAGCGGCATCTTCAATCTTCTTTTTTCGCTCCTCCGCCGCGGAGCATCCATCTGGCACGACGACTTCCCGACGAATGAGGTTCCTTTAAATGACGTCATCCAAGATGGCGTATGTCAAATTCCGATTGGCTGATAGGATTCTATCAGCCAATCGGAATTAAGGTAGAAAAATCTGATTGATTAATTGAATCAGCCAATCAGATTCAAGTTCAATCCGATTGGCTGATTGGCTGATTGAAGATGCCGGCTTTGCTTGAAGACATCGCCGATGGAAGAAGACTTCACTGCCGCTGGAGTGATGACATCGCCCGGATCGGATGAAGAGTTCAGCCCGGCTGTGTGAAGATAAGGTAGGGAGATCTTCAGGGGTGGTAGTGTTAGGTTATTTAAGGGGGGTTTGGGTTAGATTAGGGGTATGTGGGTGGTGAGTTGTAATGTTGGGGGGTGGTATTGTGTGTTTTTTCAGGCAAAAGAGCAGTTTTCTTTGGGGCATGCCCCGCAAAAGGCCCTTTTAAGGGCTGGTAAGGTAAAAGAGCTAACTTTTTTAATTTAGAATAGGGTAGGGAATTTTTTTTATTTTGGGGGGCTTTATTATTTTATTAGGGGGCTTAGAATAGGTATAATTATCTTAAAAATCTTGTCATCTTTTTTTATTTTTTGTAATTTAGTGTTTGTTTTTTTTGTAATTTAGTTTAGTTTATTTAATTGTATATTAGTTTAGATATTTGTAGTTTATTTAATTTATTGATAGTGTAGGTGTATTTGTAACTTAGGTTAGGATTTATTTTACAGGTAAATTGGTAATTATTTTAACTAGGTAGCTATTAAATAGTTATTAACTATTTAATAGCTATTGTACCTAGTTAAAATAAATACCAAGTTACCTGTAAAATAAATATAAACCCTAAAATAGCTACAATGTAATTATTAATTACATTGTAGCTATCTTAGGGTTTATTTTATAGGTAAGTATTTAGATTTAAATAGGAATATTTTCATTAATAATATTAATATTAGATTTATTTAATAAGAGTTTAGTTAGGGATGTTAGAGTTAGATAGGGTTATTATACTTAATACATATATAATATAATAACGATATTAACTATATTAACCCTAATATAATTAGGGTTAAAATAGTTAATATATATAATATAATAACTATATTAACCCTAATATAATTAGGGTTAATATAGTTAATATAGCTGGCGGCGGTGTAGGGGGATTAGATTAGGGGTTAATGTGTTTAATATAGGTGGCAGCGGTGTAGGGGGATTTAGATTAGATGCAAAAGAGCAGTTTACTTTGTGACAAAGCCCCGCCAAAAGCCCTTTTAAGGGCTGGTAAAAGAGCAGTTTACTTTGGGGTAATGCCACGCAAAAAGCCCTTTTCAGGGCTATTTGTAGGGTTAGACTTAGGTTTAGTGGTAGGGATAGTTTAGTATTTTAGGGGTTAAATAATTTAATATAGGTGGCGGCGGGGTAGGGGTATTAGATTAGGGGTTAAATAATTTAATATAGGTGGCGGCGGGGTAGGGGGATTAGATTAGGGGTTAAATAATTTAATATAGGTGGCGGCGGTGTAGGGGGATTAGATTAGGGGTTAAATAATTTAATATAGGTGGCGGCGGTGTAGGGGGATTAAATTAGGGGTTAATAATTATAAAATAGATGGCGGCGGGGTAGGGGCTCACATTAGGGGGTTATAGATTTAATATAGCTGGCGGCGGGGTCCGGGAGCGGCGGTTTAGGGGTTAATAACTTTATTAGGTGGTGGCGGGTCCGGGAGCGGCGGTTTAGGGGTTAATAACTTTATTAGGTGGCGGCGGGGTCCGGGAGCGGATAGAGGGTTAGACGTGTCGGGCTATGTTAGGGAGGCGTGTTAGACTTGTCGGGCTATGTTAGGGAGGCGTGTTAGACAGTGTGGGTGATTTCATACTTTAGTCAGGTTTTGTAGGCGCCGGCAGTTTCTAAAGTGCCGTAAGACACTGGCGACTCAAGAAATTTGTACTTACGCAGATTTCTGGACATCGCTGGTTTATCCAACTTACGGCACTTTAGCATCTGACGGCGCCGTATATAGGATAGCTCGAGTTGCGAGCTGAAACTGCAGGCGGCGGGGGTTCCCTCGCTTGCACCGCAAACTACGATCTTTATCGGATCGCGCCCCAGCTTGTAATAGAGGATGTTTCTGTATGATTTTCATATCTGGTAAAATTGATTGCTGTACTGAGTTACAAATGTAATTCTATCATCTGTTGTAGCCCATTTCCTATATTTAGGTTTATCTTTTAGCAGATCACTTCTTTGGATTTTTGATACCGTATTCTTGGTATTTTCTATTAACCTATTAGAGTAACCTCTATCTTTGAGTTTTGTGGACAAGACTTGTGCATGTTTCTCATAGAGAAGGTCAGTGCTACAGTTCCTCTTCAACCTAGTAAATTGCCCTTTGGCTACTGAGCCAAACACTCTCCTAGGGTGGTTACTTTTTGCATGCAACAAAGTATTGCCAGCAATTGGTTTGATATAAACTTCTGTCTCTATGCGTCCTTCATATGTACCTCTCATTTTTACATCCAAATAATGGAGTTCATTTCTTCCAAAATCAAAAGTAAATTTGATCCCTACATCATTGTTATTTAGCAAGGTTACAAATGCTTCTGCACTATCAATATCACCTGCCCAGATGCAAATGAGATCATCAATAAAGCGTCTATAGTAGACAATTTTCTCCTTGAGGGGGTACTGACATCCATAGATGTGGAACAGCTCCTACCACCCCATAAAGAGGTTGGTGTAGGAGGCGGCAAATTTTGCCCCCATAGCTGTCCCACATCTCTGAAGGTAAAAGACCCCTCAAAGGTAAAATAATTGTGTGTTAACAAATATTTGGTAACTCTATTGATATAACTACAAAAATGCTTGTCATGTCCAGCTAATCGGTTTAGGAAGAAATCAATAGCCTCTAATCCCATATTGTGTGGAATTGATGAGTACAGTGATTGTACATCTATAGTGAGCCAACCGTACCTTTGATCCCATTTGACTTGTTCTAATTCTCTTAACAGTTGCTTTGTGTCACGTAGGTAGCTGGTAAGTTTTGTTACTAATGGTTGTAAAATCCCATCTAACCATTGTGAGAGGTGTTCATTAAGTGAACCAATCCCACTCACAATGGGCCTACCTGATATATTTTCAATGCCTTTATGTATTTTGGGAAGTAAATTGAAATGTGGTATGGTTGGATGTTCCACTAAAAGAAAATCTTTGGTATTTGATCAAAAATAACCATGTTCAAAGCCATCATCAATTAAATGTAGTAACTCTCTCTTAAACATCCTTGTGGGATTCAGAAATAATTTATCATACTGATTAACAGTCATCAATTGTCTCATAGCTTCTTGTATAAAGTGTGTTCTATCAAGACCACAACAGAGCCCCCCTTGTCTGCATTTCTTATGACTATGTTATGATTTCACTCAATTGTTTAACTGCCATTGTCATCTGTTATTGAAATTGGTACTCTTATTATTACTGGTATAAGCCAGAGTGTTGAGATCTTGCTCCACTCTTTGTTGAAATTTCTCTAAGAGGAGATCCCCTACTTGAATAGGATAAAACAATGAGGGATTTCTTAATTTAGGTACCAACTCAATTGGTGGTGTATCATCTGTAAGGTGACCTCCTTCTGCTTGTAACCCTTCCAATACAGCTAGGTCACATGCTTCTCCAAATGTTAGAAAATCACCATTTGTATCTGAACCAACCACAGTATCATTGAAGCTGTGTTGTGTACTATTGTCATTAATGTTCATTATAGCACCAGTGTCCCCTTGAAAGTATTTTCTAAGTGTGACATTTCTTATTAATTTATTTACGTCTAGAAGGGTATGAAATGAATTAAAATTTTCAGAAGGAACATAGTTTAAACCCAATTCTAACACCTTACTCTCACTCTCAGTTAGAATATGCGTGGAAAGATTAACAATAGTATCAGTTGTATTTGGTTTGGCCCCTGCCCCTCCTGGTTGGATACCTGTTTTGTCTGATGTATCTTGTGCCTCTTGCCCCCCCTTCTGGTCTTACGGGGGGTTTGAAAGAACCTGTTGAAATCTCATTTGTATTCTGAATCCTTCAGAATGCCTTGAACAGTATCATTCATATGTGCCCCAGGTGTTATAATTAGTATGGTTATTGTTTATCTCACTTTGATTTATATGCCCTGATGGGGGTGCAGTATCCTAAGGCCTTACTTACCCTTGTTTCTTTTTTGTTGAGTGGGTATAACAACTGGTGGAATTACATCTTCCTCCCCTAAAGAAGGACCCTCATCTGAGAAATCATCCTGTGATTCTGCCTCACTCTCACTAAAAGTTTACTTTTTTTGGTGTATGTGTGGAAAATTAAATCTCTTTGTGAACCTCCTTTGTTACTATTAGCTCTACCCTCTAATTTCTACCTCTTCCAGTACCTCTCCTAAAATAGGTTTTCTGTTTTCTTTGCCAAATATATACTTTGTTAGAATCATATCTGATTGATCTCTTAGATATTTTTCATGTTTAATATCTTTTAACATTTTATTAGCCTCTGCTATAGTGTTTTTTTAGTATAAATCAAATTTCTCAAATTGTGTTTCATGACTGCGATTACCTAGTACCTCCTGTATAGCATCTATTTGTTTTGACACTTCTTTAAGCATTTTCTTTTAAGCATAAGTTTAAGTGAGCAATCTGTAAGTGTCCTATTCCATACTTTGACAAATTCAGCGTCATCGGTATTAAATATAGGGAATTTATTCAATCTCAGTCCTCTAGGAACCATGCCTAGTTTGTAATATTTGTCCAATGTCCACACATCCCATTTCAATTTATTTTCTTTTGTTATAGAGAATTCTAATTCTTGAAATAATCTGGATAAAGTAAACTTAGAATAGTCAGTAGTAAAAACAAAGTCCAGTTCCTCCAAACATCCCACTCTCTGTTCAGTAGACTGTAGGGAATAAAAAGACTTTCCTTGTGACATTGAGCTGCTTGATTCCATCTCTATACCAAATTCTCTAATAAGATGATCTTTCGTTACCAATGTGCTTATATTGACTGTTAGGCGTAGGGACACGCTCAAACAAACAATCGATAACTAGAAACAAAAAAGTCTATGGATGTCAGGACCCCCTCAAGGGGCAGGTGATATTGATAGTGCAGAAGCATTTTGTAACCTAAATAACAATGATGTAGGGATCAAAATTTACTTTTGATTTTGTAAGAAATAAAGTCCAATATTTGGATGTAAAAATGAGAGGTACATATGAAGGACGCATAGAGACAGAAGTTTTATATGAAACCAATTGCTGGCAATACTTTGTTGCATGCAAAAAGTAACCACCCCTAGGAGAGTGTTTGGCTCAGTAGCCAAAGGGCAATTTACTAGGTTGAAGAGGAACTGTAGCACTGACCTTCTCTATGAGAAACATGCACAAGTCTTGTCCACAAAACTCAAAGATAAAGGTTACTCTAATAGGTTAATAGAAAATACCAAGAATACGGTATCAAAAATCCAAAGAAGTGATCTGCTAAAAGATAAACCTAAAGATAGGAAATGGGCTACAACAGATGATAGAATTACATTTGTAACTCAGTACAGCAATCAATTCTACCAGATATGTAACATCATACAGAAACATCTACCTCTATTACAAGCTGATGATAAACTGGCCAAGATAGCTAAACAAGGTTGCAGGTTTTCCTTTAAAAAGGGTGTTTCCATAGGAAACAAAATAGCACCTACACGGTTAAAAGAAAATAAGAGTAGAAATAGCTCATGGCTCACTTTCAAAGGTACATTCCATTGCAGTAACCACACTTGCAAAGCTTGCGAGTTTTTCAACCAGGAGATCAATTTAGGTGCTCAGTTACAGGAGAAGTGTTTGGACACAAAATGTGTTTTAATTGTAGAGTAAATAATACTATATATTTACTAACATGCACTTTATGTGACCCTCCAGTATGTCGGGGCTCACGACAAGAGAACATGTCTCTAACATTAAGAATGGGTCGCTAACTACACCATTAGTCCAACATTTCAAAACAGTACATTCGAAAGATCCTTCCTCTTTGAAGTGGACAATAATAGAAAAATCAAGAACAGATGATAAAAATAGAGAAAGAAATCTAGCTCTCAGAGAGGTATTCTGGATTCATAAACTGAAAACCAGAACACCCCTAGGTTTAAATTCAGAGTATGATTTAATCAATTTTTGGTAGAAATAATCTTAAACAGTGGTTCCAATATAGAGCAAAATATTATTTGAAGTAGATACTGATGTGATGAATGAGTATCCCAAAATAAGAGATTAAGAGACAAACATGACCCCCAATTAGATGACAGTTCACACATATAGAATAGTGATTATAAATAAAATAGAGGTCTGGCTTGTTAGCCATATGTTACAATGTGACTGAGATAAATTAATGTTCCAGGTATGGTCAATTTTGTTTACAATCACACTTACACCATATAGTGACTTAAGAGCCATGGATTAATTTCATTTTGTGTCAATAGTGCCCCTGAAGCGTTATGCATCTAAGTATCTGTGGCCCTGTTACTTACTGTCACTGATGATGAAATGGGGATTTTTATCTAATAATCCTACTTTGTTATATTTAAAACTATTAGCAATATAATCATTGCATTATGAGAGGGAATGATCTATGTATAGATAATAATTGTTTCCATTGTAAACCCCTTTTTTCAGTTCTTACAATTTACCACAGTTTTTTGATACAAATGTCGGTAGGTTTAGTGCAACAGTTTTTCAAGTGTAGATGTCAGTATTCGTTATTTTTATATATACTCTTTGTGCTATTTATTTTCTAATGATAATAGACACAATGGCAAGTGAGTGCAGTGTAAGAAAAAAGGAAAAATATTTAACTATATTGTGAAACCATGAATCTCACTATGTTTCTGCAGAGTCAGTGATATGCTTTTGTTAGCTTGTTTATAAACATGGTTGAAAACATTTAGGTCTAAATGTGTAATGATCACTTAATAGGGTTAGTAATACACTAGATTACGATAAACTGCACCAAGAGGAAGTGAGAAAATTTTGCAACAACCATTAATTATTTATACACTATGACAGAGATTAAGTTCGCTACACTTTGAAACCGTATACTTAGGGTTAACTCCACATCCTGTTCAGTAAGACTAGAAAGGGCTTGTCTTTCATTCATGCACATTATCCAATAGATAGTCAGCAAGTTTATTTTAATTAACCAATCAGGTTACAATGGGTCTTTTAAAGGTGTGTAACTAATTAAGCTTTCTCATGCTATGATTACGGCCATTGCCGAAACGCGTAAGCCAGAGAATGCTGCTCTATCTGTAACAATGTTGTTGTTGTTCATGTAACGAGTTTTAATGGAAGCTGCTGAAGCATAATAAAAGTTATATTTTATACATATGGCATTAACCGAGTGCTCCTCTCATTGATCGATAAAGTTACTATTCACTTTGTTCCCTGCTAAGGACTTCCTACCTCAAAACAGACCCATCAGATGTTTATAAAAGACATTCTTCACCTCCATGGTCTACCAAACACTCGGCTAGATTCCGAGTTTTGCGTTATGAGTGAAAAAGCCTCATAACGCTGCTTTTCACTACCGCTGGTATTACGAGTTTCCGTAACGCCACAAATATCACCATCTACGCTCAAATTCATACTGCTCACACAGACCCAGTAGTTAATGATATATCGATAACAAAAACATCCACAAATCACTTCAAAAACATTACACAAAGTACACATATAGTTACGTTAGTCCCGTTATGACAAATAGATCAAGAATTTACTATTTCCCTATGGAGTTATGGCTTTTACTTATGTGAAATTCACTCCAACATCAAATTCTTAAAGGAAATTACATTACATCAACTAGAAATCACCATCAATTCTATCATCAACAATACAAAATCGGTTTTAAAAATTAAATCATATTTAAACGGACAGAAAATTATTTGATACATTTCAGTATTCACAAACAGTAGCCAATTGTAAATACATCTCATTTACGTATATTATAGCATTTACATTATTAAAATCATATGCTTGCATGAACAGCATATCTACATAGGCTCACCAGATGATGACTGATGGATGCACATACATGACTTTTGGCATTGACTCATACATGTGCATTGATATTCAGGAAAAAAAAACACATATAAACAATGAACACATTTACATCATACAACTACATTGGAAGGTTGGTTAACATTGGATTCTCGCTCGGAATCACGAAAGATCAGTTATGGATTTAGTGTCCCTTTAACATTACGATTCACTCATTAGAACATATTAGAGTTGTCACTTTTTTGGAAGGAACAACAATGCTATACTGCTTTATAGAAATCAGCATATGTGGGAGAGAATCACAATACATACATAGATCTACATAACACGCATCACACAACAGCAAAGCACACATTTATATTTTTAATCAGCACACAAGAAGAATGTTGTAAAAATACAACACAATGAAGATTTGCAAACTAGACAGGCAGGTTGCTAATATGATGACGTCATTCTAAGCTTCAACCATACAGATTACAACATTGGGACTGTACCGCCCCTTTCAGCAGTTTCTCACTCAATACTACAATATTGCATATACATAAACGAGAGGGTTGGAAGATCTTCATTATTATTGCGATTTTAATGGGACACATAAAATATTGACATCTTGCCAATCACTTATATATACAATATTATAGATGTCAGCCGGAAGATCTTCATTATTATTGCGATTTCAATGGGACACGTAAAATATTGAGATCTCGCCAATCACTTATATATACAATATTATAGATGTCACCTGTTACTTTATCGTTTTGAAACAAAATTGCAGCAACATTGATCGATCAGATTCTATGCCATGTCTATGCACATTATACACAAGTATGCGCTTTCATTCATGTTAGCGTGGACGTGTGCTTTTTACTATAAGATCGCGTTTAGTAAGTATTTATTACGCATATGAACAAACATTATGAAGATGCACTGTATATGTTATATTTTACACTTTCACATTACTATTCATTGGGGGGGGAATAAATTTCATCAAACACAAGAAAATCCGCCCACTTTGAAAGCATTTGCGCCGCTCACATACAATCAAATGTATACAATCAGCAATCATTACGAACACGCTACTATTGGACATATTGCACTATAAATCCTCCAAACAACATGGCCAAAGCATCCCTTGTGATCGACATTGTATCAAATCGCTTTTGTGTTTTTGCATACCTTGTTACTCCTTGTGTGTTTGCTCTGCTGATTGGCTTTGTGCTGTTTGGCTTGGCAAATATGGATGATCCG